>NW_019396707.1:0-24979 GCF_000591075.1 Eurytemora carolleeae | reverse complement strand
GGGTTATGGGCATCAATTGTTAAACCCAAATTATAGCAGAAACCTTTCAATATGCATCAGACCCCTTCATGATAGGATGAGTATTGATGAGGGGGGGGGGGAATTTCGTTTGTATTATTTGCAATATGTTATCAAGGACCTTGGTATGTGTAGTTAGTGTGCTGTGGTCCCAGCACCATATGCAGTGTGGCATTGAATCTAAGATCTATAATTCTTATTGAAAAAATATTTTTTTTAAATCCCCCCCACCACCATGCACTATGCAGATGATCAATAAAAAAAACCAGTCTTCTATCCTGAATCGTAATGCAGGTGTAGAATTACTGCCTAGTGCATGTATAATACGCCTAGGACCTATATATTCTACATGCCTGGACAAGTCATACCCAGATGTTTAGCTAAGCACAGAGAAGTTACTATTATTCTAGATTTTACTAGATTTGATTGGCCAGCAAAATGTTTAATAATTCATTGAATTTTGCGGAATTTAGTTCTAATATATTTAGAAGTTTTATCAGTGTTTGTTTTTAATATTATTATTTTTTTTATTAATACTAAACATAGCGATCAGTTTTTTGTTAATCTGTAATATTATATCTTTGAAATGCGTTGAATGTTTTTTGGATAAAATCATTTAGAAAAACTTTGATAAAAAGAGTCGATTTAATTCCACTTTGTGAACCAGGGGTTCAGAATTGTACACAAATTTTAAATTCTAAAATTTTGTTGATCTTTCAA
Source organism: Eurytemora carolleeae (assembly GCF_000591075.1). Lineage (NCBI taxonomy): Eukaryota > Metazoa > Arthropoda > Copepoda > Calanoida > Temoridae > Eurytemora > Eurytemora carolleeae. The sequence goes on along the minus strand of NW_019396707.1, from coordinate 24,241 downwards.
GAATATAATTAAAAATAATTTTTTTTTTAATTATAATATTCGGCTTGGCAACAAAATTTATAACAAAAAAGTTTTGTTTTTCATTAAAACAAACAAAGATAAAACATATTTTAAGATTTTTTGTTCAGTTCATTGACTGGGCTAATAACACACCTGATAAACGTAGGAAAAGTATGATATCATTTATAAACACAAAAAAGTGTGGAGGAGGTAAGCAGAAACCCCTCCCCTCAACTAAAAACACGAGGGGGGGGGAGGTATATTAGCTTAGTAATAAGGACAATTAGTAGGAAATAAAAAGGAGGCCTATTTGGAACATGTTAATTCCTGAGATTGGGATTAATGGGGGGGGGGGGGTTGTCCCGATTTTACCATCTGCCATTAGGCGAATACTAGAGATTCAAGAAGAATAGATTTTAAGAAAGGAGGACTACTGTCCAGGGAAGGAGGAACGAGGGATGAGGAAAAATAGGATGAGGGAAAGGGCTGAAGGATGAAAAATGAGGAAAAATGGAATGAGGGAAAGAGGGATGTAGAAAAGAGGGATAAAGGAAAGAGGGATGAGGGAAAGAGGGATGAAGGAAAGAGGGATACGGGAAAGAGAGATGAAGGAAAGAGGAATGAGAGAAAATGGGATGAAGGATGAGAAATGAGGAAAAATTGGATGAGGAAAAGAGGGATGCAGAAAAATGGAATGAGGAAGGAAGTGATGGATAAAGAGATGCGGGAAGATGGATAAAGAGATGGAGGAAGATACATAAAGAGATGCGGGAAGATGGATTAAGAGATGGGGGAAGATGGATAAAGAGATGCGGGAAGATACATAAAGAGATGCGGGAAGATGGATGAAGAGATGGGGGAAGATGGATAAAGGAATGAGTCAAGAGTGGATTGTGAAGGAAAGAGGGAAGTGAAGGGAAGAGGGAAGTGGAGGGAAGAGGGAAGTGGAGGGAAGAGGGAAGTGGAGGGAAGACTGAAATGAATGGAAAGTGGAGGAACGAGAGAAGAAGGGAAGAATAATGTGGATTGTACAGATAAATGAGATGAGAGAAGGATGATAAAGTACAGATAAATGAGATGAGAGAGGGATGAAAGCACAGATAAATGAGATGAAAGAGTTGTGAGAAAGTACAGATAACAGCAGATGAAAGAGGGGTGAGAAAGTACAGATAACAGCAGATGGATTGAGTTTACTGTACCAGGTGGTAGAGCTGAAGAGGTTGAACTTTATTTTATGTAGTATAACAGTATATATACAAAACCATCTGCAGTCAGGGATTCTCAAGCCAATAGTTTGAGCGTGGTTCAGGAGCTTTTTCAATTAACAAGGGGGGGGGGGACAAAGAGGGGGATGAAAATGCGGGAAATTGTAGTTTATCCAGTATCAAAGGAATCTAAGGGTGATGCAATAATTTGAAATATAATAAGAACATTTTAGATTTTACAATTATATTTCTCCAACATTACTGATGTAATATTTTTATCAAAAATTATATCTTAACTTGACATTTTTCAAAGTATGCTTCACACTTCAATCAAAATTGAACTAACGTAGAGAAAAGTAATGGATGGTTAATATGCAGTTTAGAGAGGCTGATCAGGCAATTTGTAGTATTTCAATATCAGGTCCTGAGTTTCTGTATAATTACTCCAGTTGTTTTTGATATCGGCCATCTATGCAGCTTTACTGCTGACATTGTTGTAATGAGAATTTCCCTTTGTCAGCTGCATTACATGTATCAGTGTCTTGCAGCAATTTAGTAAGAAATTAAAAGACCTCCTAGCCTTAACTGCATTCGGCTAGGTTCAACAAGGTGATTTAGATGTACCCCCTAGGAAAGGAACACCCAATGAAACCAATGATGATCTCTCTCAGAAAGTTTTGATTAAAATAATTGCTTTTAAACCATTGTAAATAAGCTGATATTTAGAGAGCTGAACTAAATTGAACGCTTGAAAGGATTTCTCAAATCATCAACCATGGATATAATAAGACCCGCCCTAATCTTCTCCCAATACCCCCCCCCCCTCCACCATGGATATAATAAGACAGGGTCTTTCATAATTCTTAATCCTACCCCTCAAGAAAAAATGCTCCAACACTAAATATTCCACTGATGGAAGTACAGAAGTATCCAAAACGAAACCTTCCTCCCTAATCCCAAAATATTACTAAGATATGAATATACCTTTTCCCAATTACCTTCCAACTATATGTAAATAAAAAGAAAACCATATATTTCTATAAAAGCATATTTTTTTTTTACATACTAGCTGAGGTGCCCAGCGTTGACTAAAAATCTTTCAACAAAGCTAAGAACATTATCATGGTTCTACTAAGTTACCCAATCAAAACTTGAGGTAAATCGGTCCCGTGGTTCATGAGCTATGATCGGGCCTAGGAATAAACAGACTAACAGATATTACAACGTTATATTTATATAGATAACGGAAACAAACTCTTGAACATTTTTCTCTTCAATGTGGGGTAAAAACATTTGTCAATGGTATTGACATTTTTTTGTAATCTTCCGTTTCCGCCCCTTTCCTCCCCTTCTACTTTCCAACTTATTTAACCATGTATAATTAGTTTCAAAAGCAAAATTAATATATCATTTATTCATAAAATACAAGTCAAACCAAGAGAACCCTTGAGTCAAACTTATAGAAATGAAAATATTAATACAAACTATCAAGGTAGAGAAATAAAAACTTTTCGTTTATAGAATATCAGCAACTACTTGTGTCTCAGTGTTTATTTTCAATATAGTGCTCTGGGTTTATTGTTCTACGGGCGGAACCTCTTTAAAGAGCAGGATGAATCAATTTCAACCTTAGCACTACAAAAATAGAAAGTTTTTATGGTTGGGCAGTGTGCACAGCGTACAGTGTGCCATGTACATTATTGTACATATACGTGTACTACAATTCATGTACAATTACACGTTATACACTCTTCATAATTACAGTATTAGTATATACTTTATTATACATTGGTCAAATGTACACTGTACGCTGTTTATTGTACATAATACAGTGTACACTTAAACTGTAAATTGTTATTCGAATAAAATTAGATATATAATATTTAATATTTAGTCTCCTACCTTATCCATATGCACAGTGGTACTATATAGGTTGTGGAATTTTTTGACGTCACAATTTGTAATGAATTCTATGCAGCTTAATTTGAAGATTTAATGTTATTCTAATGTTTATAATGTTCTAACTCAACTTAAATTTTTGCAATTTTAAAATTTCTGTAAAATTTTTTATTGCAATTTTATTTTTTAGATGTCATTGCACGCTAACGGGGTTATTGCACCGTATATGTATCCTGTCTAATGTTTAACTTCTGACGTAAACAGGCGAACTGTCAAAAAATACGTCGACCCCAAAAGCTAAGGGGGGGATGCTGTACGGCGGGGGTTGGTTTTGTACCGGACCGCCCTGGCACCTGCCGGGGTTGTTTAAGGGTGAGTCTTCTGAGTGTACGCTATTTTAAATTTAAAAGGATGAGCGAATGCGTTGCTTTTCCTCCCTACCCCCACCAGCAGCCGGTGAGTTTCCGCCAAAAATCCGCGAGATTTAAATTCAAAATATGAAACACAAAGAAACATAAACAAAGCATGATAGAGAAGTTAAAGGATGGATCCGGTAACAAACATGATTTAAACAAAAACATTTATGTAAATGAAGGGGAGTGAGCTATATATATGTTAAGTAGTAATCTCTGTATGTTTGTCTCTATTTGTATGCATGATCATAACTCGAGAACCCCTGGACTGAGTTGCCGATTTGCCAGGCAAAGCCGGGTTCCCAAGCTAGTTACAAAAATTTAATGAAGTAATTTCTGTTTGTCTGTCTGTTTGTTTGTTTGAATGTCCGATCATAACTCGGAAATTACTTGACTACTTTGCCTTAAATTTTGATTANATTAACTGGTTTTTTAATAAAAAAATTTCATAATCCCCCCCCCCCCCCTTAATACTAAAAAACGGGAGATGCACATATAATTTACACCCCTCCTTTAGCAGGTTCTCCCCTGATGACTGTATAAGAATCGTGCAGTACCTGGGTGGGATCCAGAACTTGATCAAGCAACTAAGTCTCATTGAATTCTTATAAATTGAAATATTGCAGAAAAAACGACGAATAAATAAATTTTAGGAGCTTAAATCGTCCCTATCTAAAATGTTATTAAAATGACCCACTAGTGAATTCTTTATGAGAATTCGGCATGACGATGTCTTTTTCTTGGATATAATTTCAACCGGGGTTTCTTCAACAATAAATTTGGAACGAGGTTGCGAGATTTTGTAAATAAAAATTATTTTAAACGAACGCGACATATTTCGGATTACCACAAAAGAGGTTACCATCCTGACTATCTCATTGAACTGGAACCATAAATACATGTTTTAGAGGGTTATAATTTAAGTATGTCGCATTTAAACTAATCATGTTTAAAAGAATTCAATTGAAACTACGAATAATGTAGGGGGCATTGTTAAAAGAACTAAGGTTTCTTTCATTTTTTTCCTTAGTTTTCTTTCTTCTTTCTTTTTGTTCTTTCATTCTATTCTTTTATACGTATTATAAATACCCCCATTTAATAAACCAAAAACTTTGTTCGACGCTAATAGCCTAGCGAGCAAGAGCTTGTACAGCAAATCTATTCAAATGAAGCACTTCGTTTCCAGGCGCGTAGTGGAGGTTTAGCCTAGGGGGGTGAAAAAACAAACAAATTTTGTGCACCCCCCTAAAAACTGGTATTAAATCTATAATAATCTACCTGAATGTTGACTATTAGTCATCTGACCATAATTACCAATCATTTAAAATAAAACCCCGCGACAAAAATGTTGTAAATAATTGATTAATCAAGAAAGAATTTGAGAAATAATCATAAAATGGACAAATTGTGATAAGAAAAGTAAAAAATCTGAATACTGCATATGCAAGTTCTCTGTTTAATAAATTAGAGCCTGCCTCTGGCTCCAGGGGGGTGCATGTCTACGGAGGGGGCACAAGGGTACCGCCCCCCTCCACTACGCGCCTGTTTGTTTCACTTTCAGAGAAGTAAAAAAAGATTTATATAAAATTTTTTAGATCAAAATTTAAAAAAAATAAATTCAGGTTTTGAAAAAATGTTGAAAGAGAGAAATGTTTACATTTTACAAAAACATTTAACTATTTTTAAACTAAAGTTTCAGTAAAATATAGACCAAAACATTACAAATACGATATGACTAGCATTCATGCCAAATCCAAAAAGCTTATTTGTTAAAACATTTGAAACTCTTACCTTATATAGTCGAATGTAAAAGCTTCTTTAAAAACAAAGGTCAGTTTTGATAAAAAATTTTAAACTAAAAACAATCACTGTAAATTTAAATAAAATTTATAAAAACAATTGTGAAATTTAATTGTAAATTGTCGGCCAATAGAGTCCAAGGCGAGATTGAAGACTGATCAAACTTAAGAATGAGATGAATATTTTTTATTTAACGCGCCAAACAGCTTCACAGAAAATAGTTCCGCTTCAAACAAGTAAATTATATGGTTATAGCGCGGATGCCTGGATTCAATATAACGAAAAATAAATATAAATTGATATGTTCTAAAATTTTCTAAAATTTAGACACTAATAATATTTTGAATTATCATATAAATATAAGGGAAAAAGAGCGGAGTTATATTAAAGTTTGACATAAAACATCTGATTTTTGTCTGCAAAATACAGGATTTTGAATGTCATGCAAGTTTGAATGTCGTCTTCTTTAGCTTGTAAACGTTAATCTTACTTGGAAAATAATATGATTTAATGCCCATGGAGGGGGGGGGGGGGGGGTGTACGTACCCTCTTTTCCCAAGAACAGAAGACAAGGAAAAATTTAAAAACAGGAAACGAAAAGTTAAAAACGAAAGGAAAAAAGTGGAAAAAGAGAAAGAACTACACATTTCTTTATAGTATAGGGTAGGCAAATGGCTTAATAATCCATTTATTTATCTAAAAACGATATAGAAAATATTATTGATTGAACTTTATACATAAACATTATACATATGATATCATATTATTCTAATGAAGGGAGAATTATATTTCTTAGTTCCTGCTATTACTCTTAAATCATGCTAATTTTCTTCTTTCATGCTTCTTTCATGCTAATTTTTCTTGCAGGAGACTGCAATTGTAGTTTCTATGTTTATTTTTAGAATTAAAAATAACCAAAAGAAGGCTGAAAGTAAAAAAGGAATTTTTTTTCAAAAATAAAATAAAAATTATCCTCCTTTATTCCATCTACAATAATTTAGTTTTCTTGGGCCGCTTGAAATAATGGGCATTTAAAACATTGATGTCCGAAATTGAGGCAAGCCTCTTAGGGTGCATCGTCATTCTTCCCATGGGTTGACCAACCTGTCGGTTGTAATAGATAACCTGTTCAATGAGAGGAAGGGGGTACACCCCCCCCCCTAATTTCACACAGGGGGGGGGTAATGGATTGCTCCCCCCCCTGAAACCGCCCTTGATTTTTCTTCAACTTGATCAAAATTGTTTGCAATAAATGATTTCTCAATTTTTATTTTTATTTTAAAATAGATCTAAACGCATCTCGATAATATTTTGGGAACATAATTTAATGATTTTTTAAAACTATTAGAGTTAAAAGTAACAATATACGCAGACAAATGGAAATTAAAGTTGGATTCAGGCCTCTGCATGGGGCTGAGCCCTCCTCAATGGGTCAGTGAAATATATGGTTTTTAGGGAAGTTTCGGACCTCATTGGGTGCTGAGCCCCCCCCCCCTCCCCCTTCTGAGAGAAAAATAGACATTTGAATCATATTTTAATGCCTAGTTTCAAAAATGATTTTGACCTCTACAGACTACATTCTTTGCAGAATACTTAATTCAACCAATTGGAAACGTCATATACAAAGAGTTTCAGCTTGTCTTTACAGTCTCATTCTTTGTGGATAACCCTGTATATTCAATATTTATTATTATAGAATAAGATAAGTTTGTTGTAATTAAGAATTAAGAAATTATTTTGTACAATAGATTGTAATATACAACTTCAGATCCCACCTCGTTTCAGCATTGAAGATGTGAATAATTCCTGTGTCAATTTTTCATTAATTTTGTTGGTTTCAAGATTTTTTCTGTTTTTATTTTCAATCATTTTCCTTCCCTTGTTCTTTTTGTTCTTATTTCTGTTTTTGTTTTTCTTCTTATTTTTTTGTTCCTTTGACTTTTTCTTTTCAAATTCCCGTGAGCATGTTCCAAAGATCCTGCAGCGATAGATCTTCTTAAACTCATTTCTCTTCCTCGACAATTGACTGTAAAATACAGGGTGGGTCAGTAATCATTAGAAAAAAATACAGGGTGGGTCAGTAATCATTAGGCAAAAATACAGGGTGGGTCAGTAATCATTAGACAAAAATACAGGGTGGGTTAGTAATCATTAAGCAAAAATACAGGGTGGGTCAGTAATCATTAGACAAAAATACAGGGTGGGTCAGTAATCATTAGACAAAAATACAGGGTGGGTCAGTAATCATTAGACAAAACGAACGAGCCAATTGTTTTGAACTTTTGAGAAATGATAAACGAAAACGAAAAACGAAACGACGATATGATTTTGACTTATAATTTAAACTTATTCCCGCCAGGAATATTTTATTACAAATCTGATCATTAATGCAATTGATGTAGAATACTGAAAATATTGGAATAGGAAATCTTTTGAGGTTTTAAAAAACAGTTTACTCACTAACGGTCGTTAACGAACTTTAACAAAAGGTCGTTGGTAATGGTCGTCTAATATCTTTAACGAAATGTATTTGTTAACGACCAATTTATTTTCATGAATTGAAGAAACTATTTTCTTAAATTATTTAAAAATCATCACCTGGTTCTGTAATCCTCTAACATTTTAGTTAAAAATTTTGGACTCAGATCAACTTTCCGGCCTTTTATCTTAAACCTTAAATTTTAATCATATGTAAATTAGATGTCATGTAAAGGAAGGTAGTTTAAAACATACATTTTTGCTTCATTAATATTTAATGAAATAACCACTGGAGTCTTGACCTATTTGCCTAAAAATTTGGTTGGTTAGCTCGTTAAAACCATGGGATTATTCTTAGCTTGGTTTAATAGGTCTAAATTGATTAGGTTGACTTTTATCGTGAAAGCTTCCAAGCAAAGCTGGGTTTTCCTAGCTAATAAAATAAAATATACATTTAAAATATAAAAGGCGCTTTTTAGAGGCATTCAAAAGTTTTCTTTTTTTATATATATTTCATATATCAAATAAACATCCAAACTGAACCGATCGGGCCCAAATATTCACAGTCACATTACACCAACGTTTATCAGTCAGTCCAAACCTTTTTAAAATCCATAAAATTTTATTTTGAAATTTTTAAAAGTCCATCAATAAAAAAATCACCGAAATGTTTAGTTTTATGTTATATTTACGAGAACAAACATGGTGCAATTAAAAGCCAGCATTATTACCAGAAGACAAGTAACATACAAAGTGTCCCAATAAACAATTCAGTGACGAATTCGATATCGTTTTTTTAAAATACTTCTTTGATTTAGTATAGATGATACCTTTACTGAGAAAGCTGTAATCCATTAGATTTTCGTCTGCTATGTTTACAATTTGTTTGTTTATGTTTTGACTGCATACGGTTGTACTTAGTAAAACAAGAAATTTACACTATACAAGCAAAGTAAGCTTGTCCGTCTTACGGAGACATTATAAACACATCTTTACAGCCATTTACCATTTTTTTCATAAAATAAACTCTAGCAGACAGAATAATATTATGGCTTTTGAAATTAGGTATTAAAATGCTAATTCATAACAAAATCGATATTGAATTCGTCACTGAATTCCCATGTTTATTGGGACACCCTGCACATTTCTGTAATCAAATGCCAAGCTCCGGAAATTAAGGAACTGGTTATTTGATTCAAACTCTTATTTCCTTTTCACTTCATCTTTGTAACCTAATAGTGTGGTACTTTGAAATTTAAAACTATGAATTAATTACAATTAGATCAAAAAAGTAAACTTTTGTACTGAACACTTCTAACTTGCATAGATTGAAGGATATGAAAGTCGAAGAGTAATTATTATTTAGTTGTTTGCAAATAGATTATCAAGTAGAATAGGTGGCAACAAAGAAACGGACCAATTATACACGACGTCACAAGTGTCAAATATAACAAGGAAAACGAAACTTTCTCACATTAGTTGACATGTATTCCAAGCTTAAATAAAAAAGCGTATAAACAGAAAATAAAGAACAGATAAAATTGCACTTATTTTACTGTAAAATAAGCATTTTATTCTAAAATTATCACTATTTTTAATAATTTTGTCGGACAAACTGAGTTGACACTTGTGACGTAAGAATACAGCTGTACTGAGAGTGTATAAATTCTACGTTGCAATCTATTGTACTAGAATCTATTTAATTGTTTGTTTCTATTTAAAATACTAATTTATTTATATTCAGTTGATTAGTTTTAATGCTTTATCAAGATTTAAAATGTTTATAAATTTTCATACCTATATTTTCCATTTCTTTTTTGTATCACTTGAACACCTGGTTTTCCTTCCCTATTCTAAATAGAATTAGTATTATTTATTAATAAGTTTAAGAATCATCAATATTTGTTTTTGTAAATTTAAGAATCTATATTCTGCCAATATAATGCTCACCTTTAAAAGTAAACCTGAATTTTTGAATTGTTCTAAGACTTGTATTGACAGATTTCTTCTTTGGTTTTCTTTACAAAATTATTCTTATTTTCTTTTATAAAAACAGTTTGAAAAGAATGGAAAGTGTAAGTCGTCTTTAATTATTTGTAACTTAATTATCCTATATATAGTGTGCAGTTATATACAATGTTTTGTGTGCACTGAAATGTACAATTCTTGAGAATTCAAATCTTAAAGATAAAGGTTATTTATATTTGTAAAGTTGTAATTTCTGTTTGTCTATTTGTTTGTTTGTCCGATCATAACCTAGAAACCCCTTGACGGATTTGTCTGAAATTTTGATTGGGGAACTCGGGAGACCCACGGGAATGCATTAGTTTGGTTTTGAGATTCTAAGTTGAATGGGTCCACTTTTAGAAGGAAAAAGATCGCCAAAATCGAAATTTTCGACAACTGGCGAGTAAACGGCGGGACTAACTAGCCCTGGGCCACGCTGGGTTCCCATGCTAGTTTTTTATATATGAATAAAAAAAATCGAGAGAAATTTTTGGTGTGATTTCTATAATACACCATTCAGCTTCTCCGAAAATAAATTTTTTCGAACATTTGCATATTTTCACATTTCTGTTTATTCTATTTTTTACCTAAAACATCAGGAAGAACATAACCATGCATTGTGTATTGCACGTCATGGCGGAAGAAAATAATAAGACGACGTACATCTATTTTTTTTCGCGAAAAATCAAGAGAAAAAATAAAAATTCCTGAAATTGATTGATTGTTCAGTTTTTCCCGCTTAGTTCGGCCTGGTCTGAAAATAGATAAGAAAGGAATTGTCCCATAAATCTTTTTTTTCTTTTGATATTATTGAAACCTATTTTTTATGTCATACGCTGAAAACCTATTTTTACATTAGTATTTTGTAAAAAAAAATTCAGAAATTGATCTTGTTTTAGAATATTTAACAAGTTGAAGGCTCAAAATGATTTTTGTTTTAATTGTTTTCAGCCACCATTTCTGAAATATATTCTTTTATTGCAATTTTAACCCTAGTGCAAGATTTTAAAAACTATGAATTCAATTTAGATACAGCTTAGTCTACGATTATATCAATAAAATGAAGACAATTTTTTATTAATAATGCTTTGATCCCTAACAGGCACTTGTTAAATTTCAAGTAAACAAAAAAGAAGCTGTTAAATGACAACTTTTCTTTGTTTACATGTTATGTGTCTTTTCTGTTTGAAAGATTAGTAGAAATTAAAATTGAAATAGAAAGTCGTGTTCATTGTATTGATATATACGACGACGACTGTATTTACCTGGATCCCCCGATGTTGGGCACAATAGGTGGACCGCCTTTATCAGCTGTTTGAAAAACCGGTTTCTTGTCAGAGTTTACAGCATACACTTGGAAGGTCTGGTCCTTTGCAGTGTAGGTCTGAAGGAAGTTGATCACGGATTGAGGAACACTGTTCCCTGGTGACCCACCGTTTAACTGTTGAATGTTGTTCCCCATTGAAGGCACACCGTTCCCCAATAATGCTTGAAGATTGTTAGCCGAGAGGGGTGGAACGCCATTGCTTGATGGCTGTAAATCATTGCTATCAGTTCCAGAACTGTTACTTGAAGTTTCAGGTTTACCTTCTAAAGGTCCTGCTGGTACTATTGGGTACTAAATAAAACTAATTTAAAATATAACTTTGTAACATGATTTCTAATTTTTACCGGTTTTGAGGTTGTTGTTGTTGTTGTTGTAGTTGAAGTGGTAGGTATGACACCCTCTTAAACAATACTCATGTTATGGTAACCATCAATTTTCGAAATTTATCATGAAATTACATTCACATGAAAAACACGAATTTTGTTGAAAAGTGATCTCTACCTTCTTTAATAATGCAAGAAGTTCATTGCGGGAAATATATTTCGATTTTTCTGAACATCATCAGGCCTTTGTATAGTCAGATGGCATAGCCAATTATTATGAGATTTGAGTTTAAATTTGAAGCAAGTTTCCTAATGCTCATTCATGGTTGTACATTCAAGGGAAGGGAATAAAATTGTTTAATTACATCTTTAAAAATATGTTTAGTTGTATACAGTCAATTTAATATTACCTAACTTTAGCAGCTCTATCAAGATTTTGATAATCTCTCCTAATATTTATGTTTGAATCTTTTATGGAGATAAGAAAAAACATGTTTTGATAAAAATTTAAAGTTTTCATCTTAAGCCACTATTATATTCTGCAGTCTAGATCTTTGAACATTGAACCAATAGTTTACAAGTAATGTTAGCGTGATGTTAATAGACCCTCCTTAATTTCCAATTCACAACGGTACACTTCAAAGCTTTGTCTGATCAAAGATGAATTAGATATTAATATTTAGGATTTCAAAACTATCTATTTTTAATAAGAATAAGAATAATAACATAAGTGACTTGCGCATTTCTACCGAGGGGGAAAATATAATAATTATCAGAATCACACCTTTAAACCTAAAAAATGATAATTCACATATTTGATCTGTTAAAGGTTTCAGGGGGACTGTTGTGAAGAGGGTATTGCCATGTTCGCATACAGTCCCTTTAAGCGTTAGCATTTGTAATCGTTTAAAAATTCTAAATTCCTAATTGTGCCAGAGAACAGCATTGTTGGGGGCTCAGACCTATTCAAATATTATCAAATATTATTATGTTCATCAAGCATCTTCTCAAAAAATTATTTTGGATGAATTAAAAAGCGTATTCACTCAAAATTTCGAAATAAAAGTTTGGCAGTAAAAGTTGGACGGCTGCCAAATAAGCAACAAAAATTGCTGTTTTTAGCAGCAAAGTTGGATAGCTGCCAAATAAGCAACAAAAATTGCTGTTTTTGGCAGCAAAGTTGGATGACTGCCAATTAAGCTTTTTTGTTTTTTGATATTAGAGATGGTTTTTTAAAATAAGTGATTTTTAATTTCAAAATTTTGAGTGTAGGATATGTGGTAGTTTTGGAGATTTTGTAAAAATTGCCCTAAAAATATTAATCCATTTACTGTGGTAATGAATATACTCACTATGTGGTCTTCAATGATTTTGCATTACGGGAAAAAACTGTTAAAACTTTTTGTCAATCATTCCAATTGGACATCAAGTATTGCCGGATACAGGAGGGAGGGGAGGATATTGCCGCATGGCCCCCCCTCCCTCGATACAGTACAGAATTAGGCTGAGAAATGCATATAAGATAGCTTTTCTTTCTGTTCAACCTATGATGTCATTTTACAATCTGGTTTTTCATAAGAAACTATAATATTTCTGATGGATGTAACCTGTTGTTGTAGTTCTACGCGTAGTTGTTGTTGACAACGATGTTGTGGCTGTTGTGATTGTTGTTGTTGTTGTTGTAGTTGTAGTTGTAGTAGTTGTTGTTGTTGTGGTTGATGAAGCTGGTGCTGACGAAGAACTTGGTGGGTCTGGTGTACCCTCACTACATGATTGGGTTATTAAAACATAGTTTTACAAAATAAAGAATATTGAATATATTCAGGATTTCATAAAAAAAATTTAGAAAACAACGACGACGTCCAAAGTACTTCGATTGCAAAATACGAACAGACTTTTTTAAAGCTTTGATAAATAGTTAATCTTAAATTTTTTAAAAAGTACCTTTTTTTCAATACAGCCTTAACCCATGAGGCCATGTTAACATATGATGCTGTTATTAAGATTGCATGTGCAAATAAATAATATCAAATTTAATATTGAAATAGTAATGTTTTTATTCCTCTCTGGTGGAATTGTATTCGTTTCTGTTGGAATTATTGTGGAATCTAAAAATATGTTTAATAAAAATATGTTAAATAAAAATATGTTAAATGAAAATATGTTAATTAAAAATATGTTTGATAAGAAACATTTCTAGAATTTATTTCTTTATTTAAAGTTACTCTGCAAGGATTGATTTCATCACCTTTTAAACCTGCGTCCAAATAAAAAAAAGATACAACTCGAAATTAAAAATGGTTGAATTGTAGACCAAACGTGATTGAATTCAAATAAAAGACACCGAACACATTTCTCCCTGATTAGCCCAGGGGGGGGGGGGGTTACTTTAAATAACGTTGACAATCGTTTTAGATATCAATTTCTATAACCTATTTATAAACCAATTTATTACGTGATTTCAATATTTCTAATTTATGTACAGTGCTAAGCGATTATATCAATACAATGAAGACGACTTTTTTATTAAAGTTTTGATTGTTATAACAAGCTTTTTTCGGATTACAAGTTTGCAAGTAATCAAAGAGAAGCTTTTTAAATTGACAGTTTCTCTTGACTTAATATGTTTAGCTGTATCCATGCTGTTAAACAACTTGATCTAAATCAAAATTTAAATCTAAAGTCGTCTTCATTGTATTGATATAATCTCCTACCACTGTAGTTAGATTTGGGAACACATTTTTCAAGGACAAGGACCTGATCCCGTAGATCCTGTAGATCCTGTAGATGTTTGTTCTGTTGTTGTAGATTCTGAAGATTGTCCCTTTAAGCCGCCAAGGAACAGAGAGAAAAACAGGAGAAGTAACAAAACTCTCATCCTAGAACAATAATATTTATCCATCCTATCCATCCTATCCATCCTATCCATCATATCCATCCTATCCATCCTATCCATTCATTAATAAAAAAATAATAATTACATTATGTGATAACAATGCAGGCTACCTGAAAACTAAGCCTATTTTGCTTAAATTAATTACATCATGATAAACATATTAAAAACTATGGAGGAAAGTAGTATTATGAAACAATTAAAAACCCTAGTACTTTATAATAAATCAAGGCCTAAACGCAATTCAATTCCGTTCTTCAACTTCCGGTGACACACAATTAACCTTGCGTATGTACTTGTTACATAAAAACATTGATATATGCTTCCAGGTATATATGTGTGGTTACGACATATTTACAATTTTGCTTTATCACGTCAAACTAGAGTAAATTGCACGTAATATTGAAATCTTCTTTGTTTTTATGAATTCTTTTGTGAATTTCAAAAATGTTTTGAATTTCTTATATGTAAACGGATAAGTTCCTTGTTCATAAAATCAAACTATAGTTTGAAAGTCGTACTAGTAATATGGTATAAATTTAATCTTCTCTTTCATAGTTCAGTGTTAATACATTGCAGAGCTTTGTTCTCTGACAAAAAATATTAACCAACGAGATTTGTCAAAACGATGGAACAATATTAAAATATGTTTTAAACGAACCAAACAATTATATATACCCTCTCTCTATGCATGTACAATGTTCGTATCGTATATACGTATATGTGAGTACTAGGTGTTTACGTTCTACATCTATATATAAATTTGGCTTGTCTGTTTGTTTGTTTGTCAAAACGGCTGAACCGATCGGGTCCAAATTTTTTGAAGGACATAATGTGACCCCAGGAAAGGTTTATGAATGATCAAAATTCAAAATTTAAAAAATTTATGTTAAAAAGTTTTTTATTTTTGTAAATTAAATTTTTTTTTTGAAAATCCACTAATTTTTATACAAAATCCGCGAATTGTTTTGTTTTGTTTTAAAATGTTTTAAAACAAGAACACAAAGTTCACAATTTGAATAGAAGATGGGCACGAAGCGCTCTAAAAGCCTAGTATATTCATAAACTGCTCTTTAATATGTTTTTTTTTTCTGCACACAATTACATTTTCCTTCCTCGATAGTCGATAGCCTTGACAAAATTGTTTAAAATACACAAGATTATATGCATATCATTATTTTGACAAGGAATCTGAGTTTTTGCCACAAATTCAAATACTCCAATCTCTATATCTTTGCAACCTAATGGTTTAAACCTTTTATATGTAAAATTTAGACTTCTTGATCCGACAGAAATCAAAGTTTGAAATATCAAAGATTTATACCATCGACAGGCAGCAAAGATATAGGGATTGGAAGATTTGAGTTTGTGGCGAAGACTCAAATTCTTTTTAGACTTTTTGATCCGACAGAATTCAAAGTTTGAAATATTAAAGGTCTGCGACATCTGGTTGCAAAGATATAAGGATTGAAAAGTTAGAGTTGGTGTCAATCACTCATTTCCTTTTATATGTTTTTAAAAGATCAACAAAATAAAAATGAAACACAATAATTGTGTAATGTACACAGACACATTTTAGTTAACAAATTGATTTGAAGTAAAACTTATTAACATCATCAAATACACATCAAATTAATTTTATGTCTTGTTCCAGGAATAGATTTTTTATTGATTCAAAATTTATGTTTTATTCAAAGCAATCTTCAAGATACTACTGTAACTCAGACACTTCATTTTCACCTTCTGAATTAAAGAGAGTGTTAATGAATTTTGAAAGAGGGGTATATAAACAGGAATATTTTTAAGGGATTTTTTAAAACTGATTTTTAATGTACATTATTTAAAATGTGATTTTCTTAAATGTGGTTCATTCAAATGCTTTTTTGAAGGGCATTATAAGTAATTTTAATTGATTCTCTATTGATGTAGGGGCATGTCTGAATCCCAACTATACCCTTTATAAAAACGTTTGTCTTATTACTTATAAATATTCAGTTTTTTTTGGCGAACATGTATCGTTTCTTTCAACAAACTCTAAATGATGATATGGAAGGAACATGATAAAACTGTTTTCATTGCAAACATCATGGTTGCTAAAAATATCCTTGATCAAATTAAGGTAAAAAACAGGGTTACTCCTTTATCCTTGATCAGATTAAAGTAAAAACAGGATTACTCTTTTATTCTTGATCAGATTAAGGTTTAAACAGGATTACTCCTTTATCCTTGATCAGATTAAGGTAAACAAAGGATTACTCCTTTATCCTTGATCAGATTAAGTTAAAATCAGGATTACTCCTTTATCCTTGATCAGATTAAGGTAAAAAACAGGATTGTCCCTTTATCCTTGATCAAATTAAGGTAAAAAACAGGATTGCCCCTTTATCCATGATCAGATTAAGGTAAAAAAACAGGATTACTCTTTTATCCTTGATCAGATTAAGGTTTAAACAGGATTACTCCTTTATCCTTGTCCAGATTAAGGTTTAAACAGGATTACTCCTTTATCCTTGATCAGATTAAGGTAAAAAACAGGATTGTCCCTTTATCCTTGATCAGATTAAGGTAAAAAAACAGGATTACTCCTTTATCCTTGATCAGATTACTGTTTAAACGGTACCGTTGTGTATTGGACATGCCATTACAACTCAATAACTGGAGGGAAACTTGTAACTTCGTATAAACTATCTTTTAGTTATAATTTGCCAAATTGTATATATACATATGAACCCTCTGTTTGGTTTGAGCAGTACTTCAGAAAGTTTAGAAATTTTGTAATCCCAATATCTTATCAGATATCATAAGATATCTAAAATTATAAATTCTGCTAGACTGACAAGTAAGTTTGAAACATCAAAGGTTTACAACGGAAGTAATTTACTGCTGAGCACTGATTTCAGGATTCGTCTATAATTGGACAATCAAACAGATTGATTGACAGATAAATCATCACCAATTACACGTGACTGAACCCTGATTGGGTTAGACGCTACTGGAAAAATGAAACAACAGTGTAAAAAGATATAAGGATTACAGAATTTGAGTTTGTGGCAAAAAATCAGTTCCATTGTTTTTATTAAAATGATATTCACCAAGAACATCATCATCGTATGGAAGGGAATCATCATAGGCAATGGATTCATCATATCCATAATCATCATCAGCATAATCGGCTCCATACTTCTTTACTGGAGCTCCTGGGACAACCTCATCCTAAACATTAACTTTCCGTTGATAGAGTGACATGTTCAATTCACAACGGTTCCCTTTAATCCATAATCTTCTGTTTGAAAAATGATTATTATCAATTCTAGAATGTGTCTTGTGGCAAGTCTACATCAGAAGAATTTGAGGAAATCGTCTGAATTCAATAGTTTTCCAGCTATAGAACACTATAGAACACTATAGAACACGACAATTTTTTGCATATTATTTTATAACGAATATTCTTTATAAAAAATAGAAAAACACACTCTTATATATATCATATATATACAGGGTTATCCACAAAGGATGAGACTTCAGAGACGACTGTACCAAATGCTATACTGTCTGTTTCCTTATATTTATGACTCCCTTCGACTTAAACTTGTTTCTTTCTTTTCCTAATTCAAAGGCAGAAAACCTAATTTAATTTTGAAATCATCAAATTTTAAAGACTTTCGGGTCGTCTTTACCGTGCCATTTTTTGTGGGTAACCCTGAACATTAAACTGTACCTTTGTTTCTATTAGATATGATTTAGAGTAAACAGAAATTAGAAGTGTACTGCAAGCCAACAAAACCAGTATATTCTTCAACATCATTCTAAAGTAAACATAAACAAACTAGAAGTGTACAGCAAACCAACAAAACCAGTATACTCTTCAATATCATTCTAAAGTAAACACAAACAAACTAGAAGTGTACTGCAAGCCAACAAAACCAGTATTCTCTTCAACATAATTTTAGAGTAAACATAAACAAACTAGAAGTGTACTGCAAACCAGCAAAACCAGTATACTCTTCAACATAATTCTAGAGTAAACATAAACAAACTAGAAGTGTACTGCAAGCCAACAAAACCAGTATTCTCTTCAACATAATTCTAGAGTAAACATAAACAAACTAGAAGTGTACTGCAAACCAAAAAAACCAGTATACCCTTCAACATCATTCTAAAGTATACATAAACAAACTAGAAGTAAACTGCAAGCCAACAAAACCAGTATTCTTATCAACATAATTCTAAAGTAAACATAAACAAACTAGAAGTGTACTACAAACCAACAAAACCAGTATTCTCTTCAACATTATTCTAAAGTAAACATAAAAAAAACTGGAAGTGTACTGCAAACCAACAAAACCAGTATACTCTTCAACATAATTCTAAACTAAACATAAACAAACTATAAGTGTACTGCAAACCAACAAAACCAGTATACTCTTCAACATCATTCTAAAGTAAACATAAACAAACTAGAAGTGTACTGCAAGCCAACAAAACCAGTATTCTCTTCAACATAATTCTAGAGTTAACATAAACAAACTAGAAGTGTACTGCAAACCAAAAAAACCAGTATTCTTATCAACATAATTCTAAAGTAAACATAAACAAACTAGAAGTGTACTGCAAACCAACAAAACCAGTATACTCTTCAACATCATTCTGAAGTATACATAAATAAATCTTTTTAAAGATTGTGAAAATAACTTTTAAATAGAGGAAAAGGAACTCATTAATTGATGAAAATACAGTCGTCATCGTCGCATACATCAATACAATGAAGACGACTTTCGATTTCGATTCTTCATTTCTGGAAAGTTTTCAAACTGGATGAATACATATATAACTTGGAAGGAAATAGAAGCTGTCAATTACCAGCTTTATTTTCTTGTCAACTTTTAATATGGAAAAAGTAAAAAATCAAAACTCAATTGAATTGGCGTCTTCGTTGTATTGATATAATTTTCTAAGTTTTAAATTTTTGTAACCTGATCGCATAAACCTTTGATATTTAATGAATTCTGCTAGTTCAAAAAGTTTTAAACATAAAAAGGTTAAGCCATCAGTTTCTTCAATTACGTTAAGCTGGATAATAAAACAAATAAAAAACTATATAAATATTATTATTTTTATATAATTATCATAATTACTAAACTATCAAAACAAAAGTTAAAGTTTTAACCTGTTGTATTGTAGTTATCCGAATTAACTGTTATTATGAACAAATTATTTCAAATCGTTAAAATTAAACTTTTAAAAAAAAGTTCTTAATTATAAAATGATAATTTCTAAAATTTGTGAAGGAACTTTTGTAATTGATAGCTGTAGCTTTCGTATGCAAAATAACATGAAATTTTTTATAAATCATTTTTTCTTTTTTTTATAAAGTTTTTACTTTAATTAGTTGCTAGATTAGTAATATGAGTATGATACGTATTTATAATAATCTTAAAGAATTTGAAACTAAATTATGGAATTATGGCATTAAACTTAATTTTATTTTTACAATTTACATAAGTTAATTATTTTGTGAGGAATAATTAAACACAACCTTGCAACCCATTAACTTCTTTTTACGCTTTTTAAAAAGTTGTGAAATGTAGATTTTTTAATGTAGAAGAGGAAAATAATTATTATCATAGTTTTTTACCTTAAAAGAATTTTACTCGAAAGTTTCTTTAAAAAACATGCTCAAACATTTCTTTTCTCGAAAACTTGCAATTTAAGGGTTAAAAATGACGATTAGTTACTTTTTTAAAGTAAAATAGTAAAAGCACTGACAAAGTTTCATAATTTAAAAAGAAAATCAGCCGTTGTTTTTTAAAAATATTTAGATTAATAATCAAATATTTAGTTTTTTATTTTTAAAAATATTTTACAATTAACTATTTAAAGGGTATAACTGTATTTTGTAATAAGAGAGGGCAATGGTCATAAAGTTATTTTATTTTCACATCAGCGTTTGATTAAATAATCTATAATTTAAAATTTGGTATGTATGATGGTTTGGACCAAAAAAGCGTAAAAACAGCTGATCCAGTGTGGCCAAATTGTTTTGTTTTAAATTTTTCTTTCTTCATTTTGAAAATATCCCAATATTAAAACAGAATTTTTTTTTTAATTTCTATTAATTGGAACGAATATGACAGATTTACAGAAAGATCAATAAAAACAGATAGAAAGTTCAAAACAAATAACTAGATCAATAGCAAACAGTTAGAAAGATCAATATCAAAAGATGGAAAAATCAAACACAAACAGATAGAAAAATCAATTACAAACAGATTGAAAGATCAATTTCAAACAGCTAGAAAGATCAAAAACAAACAGCTAGAAAGATCAAAACAAACAGCTAGAAAGATCAAAAACAAACAGCTAGAAAGATCAAAAACAAACAGCTAGAAAGATCAAACACAAACAGCTAGAAAGATCAAAACAAACAGGCAGAGTTATTAATCTATCAAACTGGTAGAAAGACTAGACAAAGATGATATATCCATGTTTTTAACGTTTACAATTGATTATTTTTAACTGTAATTTCAGAACCAACGGAGGAAATTGTTGGAATTGATCTCTATAGAAGCTAGAAAAACAAAGATATATTCAACCAATATTATTAATATATATATTAATATCTATATAAGCTAGAAAAACGAAGATATATTCAACCAATATTATTGATCAGATTTAGGTTTAAAGGATACAGCTGCAAATCGTACAAGCCTCTTTTTAGATAAAGGTTTTAATAATAATAATAAATATAACTTTTATTACTAAATATCTTTTAAATTTACAAAATTGTCAGAAAATAAAAAAAACATGTATATGTAAATGTACATTATTGTTACAAATAATATTTTCTTCTATTTAGAATATCAAAAGGATATAGCTAGCATAGCTGTTTGACTGCTATATCCTGAAATAATACACATGACGTGTGAGACCATATACAACTAGTAAGGGGAAACCCAGATCAGGAGGAGGTTTGCTTGAAATTTCAATGACAGTCCCCTTTTGGAAGATATTATAATGAAATGTTTAAATTTAATTGAATAGTTATAATTGCTAATTAATTTCTGCAATTTACACACACTCCTCTGCCGCTTCAGTATTGTAAATTGGCGGTACAGTACAAAGTAGGACTACAAAGGTTGGCCAAGCTCGGGTATTCAAATGTACACCGGTGGTGCGTGTAGTGAGTGTGTACAAGACTGCTAGAACAATTTAATGTTTAATGTTTACAGAAATTTAAGGACTATCTATAGTATAAATAATTTGTTAAAGGAACAAGCTGCAGAAAATGTTCTCTAAAGGAACTGGTCGCAATTTTGGAAAATGCAGTTCAAGCTTTGAGCCTGTTAATCATTTGATAGAAGAATTAACACACACTGGCTTTTGAGCTAAAAGAAAATGCCCTGGTTTTGGTTTAATGTTTTCACTGGAAGAAAAAAATCACAAAAAAAAAAAATCCGTCCATTCTTTTTCATTATTCAACGAAAAAAGTTCATTGTAAGAAGGAATAAAGACACTTCAGCTTTTATTGTATCAACGCTAATCCCAACCCGCTATTATTGCTACCAAACTATTTATAGTAAGTAAAGAAGATCGAGCCTTTGCCAGAAACTCTGATTTTTAATCCCTTTATCTTTGCAACCCAAATTTTATAGATCTTTGATATTTCAAACTATGAATTCAGTTAGAATCTAAGTTTGAAATGTCCATTGTCCAAGGTTTACACCATCAGGTTGCAAAGACAAAAACTCAATTTCTCTGTGGCTATGCTCAAAGGAATTTGTATGCTGTTGAGATGTTGCATGCTCAAATGGATGTGGTATGTTAAAAGAAAGGGATGTGGCATGCTGAAGGGGGTGTGGATATGTCGGTAGATGCTGCATGAGGAATTGATGTAAATATGTTATTGCTTCCTGGACTCTGAAATGAATGTGACATGTTAAAGTAGATGAGGCATGCTGAAGAGATTGTGGCATGCGGAAATGGATGCGACATGTTAAAGTGGATGAGGCATGCTGAAGAGATTGTGGCATGCGGAAATGGATGTGACATGTTAAAGTGGATGAGGCATGCTGAAGAGATTGTGGCATGCTGAAATGGATGTGACATGTTAAAGTGGATGAGGCAAGTTGAAGAGATTGTGGCGTGCCGAAATGGATGATTTCAAACATGTAAATATAGAAACCTATTTTGTTTAAAATTTAAAAAAAAATAGAATAGAATAGAAATAAATCTTTTCATATTTTCATGCTTCCCTCTAATATTATTTGTTTATTTTGCAAGCTTGAGCTGGTTAGTTTATGTGTGCCATGATGTAAAAATATCAAACTGTTTTAATCAAGGCAAAAAAAAGAAAAATTGTCCAAACCAGAAAATACAGTTTGTTGCACCATCTTCCATAAAAACTCCAAAAAAAAGTAGATTTTTTCTGTTCCCCTCAGATATTATTTATCTGTATTGTTGACTAAAGATAAAAGAATCAGAGTGCAATAATAATCAAGAAAGGTAACATCAATAATTAGAAAATTATTCGTACTTACTTTTTTAATAAATAACATTTTGTTTAGATAATAATGATATTTAATGATCATATAAAAATAAACACGTGCTGAAAAAAAAATTTCGATTTCTTATAGCCTATAACACTCCTCGGCCACCCCTGAGTGTCCACAAAAAATGTCAGCCAGTCGGTCCAGCCGTTTGGCCGGCTATAGACAACAAATATATATAAGAATGTCCATTTTTTATTATATAGATGATGATAATGATTTTAATGAAAAGATAATGATGTAATTTATTGATAATGATAATACTAATAATAATCAAAGTAATACTGCTACAGTGAGAACAAGAAAACTCTGGAATAGAAAGATGACTTTTAATCTCAAGTTATGACTTTAAATAGTCTAATGAACATGAGGCCCATTTAACTCAATAAATGATCTCATCAATTTCTAGTCAAACTTTTAATTTTGCTTTGTATCAAAAATCAAAGCCACTTAAACTTAATTATTGCTTTAATGTCGTCTTCATATTTCCGAGTTTTCTAATTCTTACTGTAATAATTATTACAAGAATGATAATAATGATAAAAAATTGCACTGATAATATTACTGATTACTACGCTATTAGAACAAATTAGTTTTAACTTACATTTTTTATAATAGTATATAACTAAAAAGAAAACATCATCCTTCTGTTTTCTGGTTAGCACTGCGTAATTACAGTGGTCTGAAATTATATTAATACACTGAAGACGACTTTTGTATTTAGTTTTTTATTTCTAACCAGCTTTTTTCAAATTACAGGTTTAGAAGTGTCCAAAGGGAAGCTGCTAAATGGCAGTATCTCTTTATTTCTTGTTTATGTATCAATGCTGCTTGAAACCTTGGTAGTCTTTATTGTATTGATATATCTTTATTGTATTGATATATCTTTATTGTATTGATATATACGACGAGGATTGTATTATAAAATAGATATTGATATTTAGATGAATATCTTCCTGCTATTATGTTGTCTCCTTCCCTTTGGGATCTCAGCGTTGAAGTTTAACAATTATTATGGTGAGTACTCTCTTACATTTTTCAAAATATCAAAACAAATCCTTTCATTCTAATTCTCTTCTCAAATATCATACACAACCCGTTTAAGCGAGCGGAATGATGCTTCAGAGAAATGTTAAGAACAAGGTTTGGGGATATGGAACCCTGGCAAATGAACAGGTAAAGTTTCAAAAAATCAAAATCTAACAGAAATTCTATACTATAGGAAATTACCCATTTGATGTTTGTAGTATTCTAAGGTTTGTATTAATGTTGGAGAAGTCGCTCTCTTACAATACCTCTCTTTTAATCTCTATTTTCAGTTTGTTGTTGATTGCGTTATCAAGAACGGAG
>NW_019396706.1:117590-158932 GCF_000591075.1 Eurytemora carolleeae | reverse complement strand
CGTTTTCAGACTCTAAAACAGGGTCGTTTGTTCTATGCGGGTACAACCTCTAGGTGACATTTTGTACTTAAAAAGATGAAGAAAACGCCAATCCTTCTATTGTTTTCAGGTTAACATTGTTTTGTGTCTAACATTGTTTTCTGTCTAACATTGTTTTGTGTCTAACATTGTTTTCTGTCTAACATTTTTTTGTGTCTAACATTGTTTTCTGTCTAACATTGTTTTCTGTCTAACATTGTTTTCTGTTTTACATTGTTTGCTGGTAACCATTGTTTTCTGGGTAACATTGTTTTCTGTCTAACATTGGTTTCTGTCTAACATTGGTTTCTGTCTAACATTGTTTTCTAGTTACCATTGTTTTCTAGTTACCATTGTTTTCTAGTTACCATTGCTTTCTGGTTACAATTGTTTTCTAGCTACCATTGTTTTCTAGTTACCACTGTTTTCTGGTTAACATTGTTTTCTAGTTACCATTGTTTTCTAGTTACCATTGTTTTCTGGTTACCAGTGTTTTCTAGTTACCATTTTTTTTCTAGTTACCATTGTTTCCTGGGTAACATTGTTTCCTCTTTACCATTGTTTTCCCTTTACCATTGTTTTCTAGTTACCATTGTTTTCTAGTTACCAGTGTTTTCTAGTTACCATTGTTTTCTCTTTACCATTGTTTTCTAGTTACCATTGTTTTCTAGTTACCATTGTTTTCTAGTTACCATTGTTTTCTAGTTACCATTGTTTTCTAGTTACCATTGTTTTCTCTTTACCATTGTTTTCTAGTTACCATATTTTTCTAGTTACCATTGTTTTCTAGTTACCATTGTTTTCTTGTTACCATTGTTTTCTAGTTATCATTGTTTTCTAGTTACCAGTGTTTTCTAGTTACCATTGTTTTCTAGTTACAATTGTTTTCAAGATACCATTTTTTTCTAGTTACCATTGTTTTCTGGGTAACATTGTTTCCCTTTCACCAAGTCATCAAATGATTTTGAAATCACACGTAGAAGTCGTTGCAAAATATCTTCAATTTTAATAAACCCCTCTGATCAGTAAACTTATATGTGACCATGTTTGATGTATGTTTAACGGGCGGGAAGTAGTTAAAATACTTAGTTAAACGCTTCTCTTTAACTTGAACCAATTGAAGCAAATGAATCGTCTACGCGGTTCAACTACTTGTGACAATTCATAAAGTATGGTCCCGGAAAAAGTTCACATTAAAAAAGTAGCCATGATTTTAATTTTGAGCCAAACTCTGAATAAATAATTCCTAAATATTACCCCGATGGCGTAAACTTTTGAAATTTAAAAGTTTTGACTTTTCAACCAACATAATTATAATAATAAGAAATATCCAGATTTAAAACAAATAGCAAAGGATTACATATTTAGAGTATGTGGGTGGTAATCAGTTTATATAACTTCAACTGAAATTGAATTGAATATCTTGAATAAGATAGACAGCTGATATTGAATAGAATAACTGACTAAAAGGAAGATTGAACACATTTTGTAATCCATATATGTACGTTCTCCCCCACTAATACTCTATCAATACTCCCTCCCCCATCCCTCTCTAAAAATGTCCCTGCCCTTCTTTTATAAAAGAATCAAAGAATACTGTTCAGTAAAATCATCCATCAAGTAGATTTAAAGGTTTATTATTGATAGTCTGCCATACTTAAACATACTTCACTTCGAACCGAGATGTGCAGTGGCATGCTCTTACGCAAAAATTAAGCGGAATTTGACAATATCAGAATGTACATGCCTAGGGCTATAAAAAAGTATAAGATTTTTGTGAAGTAAATCCAAAGCCCAAGCTGTTGCGATGCTGTAAAGTCGAGGCTATCCAAAGCCCAAGCTGTTGCGATGCTGTAAAGTCGAGGCTATCTAAAGCCCAAGCTGTTCTGCTGCTGTAAAGTCGAGGCTATCTAAAGCCCAAGATGTTCCGATGCTGTAAAGTCGAGGCTATTTAAAGCCCAAGCTGTTCCGCTGCTGTAAAGTCGAGGCTATCTAAAAATTTGGCGAATAACTTTCCTAGTTGTCTAAATATCAGTGCGTCTAGTATGCAATGTTGAAAATACTTTTTTCACATTTTGCTCGTATTACCGAACTTATAAAACGAAATTTCGTACATTTCGAAGATTTTGTTAAACATTTTATTAATAATTATTATTATAATAATTAATGTTATAGATATCTCACAATTTTGAATTAAATATTCGGTATAAATCGAAATTTTTGTATCCAATAAACGTAAAAACGGATGAACCGATCGGCCCCAAATTTTTTGTGGGGATCTCGCGGGAAGGTTTATGAATGATCAAAATTTCAAAAATTAGCCTCATACAATATTCGAGTTTGATTAAGCTTTGAAAATCAATGATTTTTTTTTAAATCTGCGAACTTTTTTGTTATTGTTTACAATGTATACAAAAGAAAAATGTTCATAATTGAAAAAAAGATGGACACGAAGCGCCTTGAAAGCATACAGTTTAAATATTTAGAACGCGGAACCCTAGTAACAACGAATTACTACAGAAATGATAACTCTTTTATCAGTTATAAACTTTTCAAAATTAAGCCTACAGTCCCTTTAAACAACGCTGAAAAGTTACACGCTCTGTGATGCCCGTAAACGTTTTTACTGTTAAACGATTAGTTTATAAATACGTTTTTACTGTTAAACGATCAGTTTATAAATACGTTTTTACTGTTAAACGATCAGTTTATAAATACGTTTTTACTGTTAAACGATCAGTTTATAAATACGATTTTACTGTTAAACAATCAGTTTTTTTGCTGTTAGACAATCAGTTTATAAATACAATTTTACTGTTAAACGATCAGTTTATAAATAAAAAGGTTTTAAAAAGCACAGCTCGATAGGCAGAGATATCATTAATTTTATTTTACACTTGTAATATATATTGTTCAATCTTCTACCATTGAAATACATTGTTTAATCTTCTACTATTGAAATATATTGATTAAAGTTCTTCAGAGAACCAAGATGGTATTGAAGCAGTTCTCAAATATTAAAGTACATGACTGACCAGTTACACAAATATATTCATACTAACTGAAGGGACGTTGCCCGTGGTATTCTAAAGTTCGACAAATACTTCCTGAAATACAGATAGTTTATGCATATAAAAGTTTTTGAGATTTTTTAACCTCTTTTTCTATGTAACCTGACGTTGTGTATCTTTTACATTTTAAACTTTTGCTACAGGTTGCCAAGATATTATAAATTTTGTTGGTTTTCGCCAAAGAAGTAAGTAAATAAAGCAGATGCAATTTTCACATTAAAAAATACGTTTCGGTCTGGGTTCACTTTCTTTAGTTCTCGAGATTTAAAAATATATTTCGGTCTGGGTTCACTTTCTTTAGTTCTTGAGATTTAAAAATATATTTCGGTCTGGGTTCACTTTCTTTAGTTCTTGAGATTTAAAAATACATCTGTTTGTCAGAAAACCACGACATTCACTTTTCATCTCAATCAAAAACTCATTTTTATGTGTTCAAACATCGAAATTTCTTTTCATTTATCAGATTTAATTATAGCATTTGATTTCCTAACTCAGTCCTCATTTATTTCTTTTATTTTAATACTCTATCCGGTGCAGTCGGCTTAGCAAAGGGTATAGTAGAAGTGCACGTTGAAAAAACGTTGGAAACTAACTCAACAAATCAGAAAATATTTTCAATATGCATCAATTTGTCGCAGTCATGCAATCCTAATGCATTTTCACACAACATTACATTAATGGTCAGTTTTAAAGGGACTGTCTTTGTATTGTACACCCTGGATAATATTATTTAGCCAAATTAATAGTTTACAATATAAAAGGTCTACGCTGTATTTTTTACCATGCATCAATAAAATATTTTCTAAAGTTCTGTATTTACAAAGATTCTGAGGATGAAAAGTTCTGATTTCTAATTATTTAACAAATATATATTTTTAAAGTAATTGATGTTTTTGATAGATATCGAGTTCCACAGCTTATCGGCAGATAAACACAAAACTTCCCGGCTCAGATCACAAACATATTTTGGTCTCCAATTAGCCAATTAGCCTTCGGTAGCCAATGGTAGCCAATAGTAGCCAATGGTAGCTAATGGTAGCCAATGGTAGCCAATGGTAGCCAACGGTAGCCAATGGTAGCAAATAGTAGCCAATAGTTGCCAATAGTAGCCAATGGTAGCCAATAGTAGCCAATAGTAGACAATCGATCGTAGCCAACGGTAGCCAATGGTACTAAAAATAAATGCTTAAGTTACTTTTTGTTCCTGTTGCATCCTGCTGATTTAGAAATATTAAGTTGCAAGATGAATGCCCTTGAGCATCTCCTCCCCTCTTGCCCTCAACGTCTACCTCATGTCCCCCTTCCCGTCATATATCCCTCCCCTTCTTGGAACTCCCACTCTTTCCTGAACCTCCCCCCCCCCCAACTCGCCTAAAAATGGAATTTTCATGATGGATCATTTGAATTTTTAATGGTATAAAAAGGGATGTTTTGAAAAACTATTACCCTCCCCCTCTTAACTGAACCGCCCCACCCCCCTTCTCGCACCGCCTGCTGTAACCTAGAACCCCGCCCCTATTATAATCTTCAACCTCTGCACATAAATCTTCACTGGGGGTTTAAATAATTATTTTGACTTGAATGTTAATAGAAAAGTTTAAAATTGCTCCCTGAAAAAAACTGATCACATAAGTATCACGTTGCCGGTTCTCTCGTTGCTTAAAAATGGGAAAAGAACCCAAAAATTAAAATGTAAAAAAATGTTTTTAAACTATGTAGTTAAAAACTCCAAAGCATTTATTATTGTGGATGTCAAGTCTACTAGAAACATCAAGAATGGGTTTACATCACTTGATTAATGTGGATGTCAAGTCTACTAGAAACATCAAGAATGGGTTTACATCACTTGATTAATGTGGATGTCAAGTCTACTAGAAACATCAAGAATGGATTTACACCACTTGATTAATGTGGATGTCATTGTCAAGTCTACTAGAAACATCAAGAATGGGTTTACATCACTTGATTAATGTTGATGTCATTGTTAAGTCTACTAGAAACATCAAAAATGGGTTTACGATTAATGTGGATGTCATGTCTACTAGAAAACATGGGTTTACACAACTTGTTTAATGTGGATGTCAAATCTACTAGAAACAAGGATTGGATTAGACCCTTTATGAGTGCGAAATATGAATGTCAAGTCTACCTGCAACATCAAGAATAGGTATACATACACCCGTTTGACGTGTGGATGTCAAGTCTACTAAAAAACATAAAAAACCATTGATGAGGTGAAAAAGTGTATATGCAGTTAGAATATGTATTAATTAAGAGATGATTTGCTCTAACATTTTTAATTTGATTCTCACTAAACGGAATTGAGTCTTTGCCACAAACTCTGAATTTATAATCCCTATATCTTTAGAATTCAATGTCGCAAATCTTTGATATTTCAAACTTACATTATTTGATATTACATAATTCATAGTTTGAAATAGCTAAGGTCTACGACATTGGAATCCAAAGATATAGGGTTTAGAAAAGAAGAGTTTGTGGCAAAAACTCAATTCCTTTGAAACTTTTCCCGAATCACATTTAATTCAAATTCAATTCAAATTTCTTTAAATAGCAGTTTATGAAATTATAGATTATGAGAGTGAATACTTCTAATATCTTTAAAAGAGATTTTTTTGTCCCCAGGACATGATCGGGTTGTTACGATCAAATCTCGGAATTTTTTCTATTGCGAAAGTTTGGTGTTGTCTGGGTTTTTATATTGATCTACCAGGGGTTGTAATCTGGCAGCACATTCATCCATCCACGCTTCATTCATCCTGAGAAGAGGGTTGACAAGATTCCAGCTGCCTAAGATTTTTCTTAGGCCTGTGAATATAGAGTGCAGGAATCCTTCTGATATACTGGAATGAGGCCCGGGTGCCGTACTGATAGGAAACATCACACTCATTGCTCCCTAACATCTGTAAGCCCGGATTGGATACCCCCAGATACCTATAGCTGGCAACCATAGACTCTCCCTGCTTGTCTTCCATTCCTCTCTTCATCGTCATTCACTTGGACCAATCCCACTTGAAGCTTCTTTCTTGTTGAGCAGAAAGCACGCACCCTTTCGCTGCGAGAGTTGTTGACAGCCGCCCCTCTGTCCTCCTACATCCGTTAGGTGGTCATAACTGCTAAACCAGATGTCGGCTTCAGATGTTTTTGAAACCACAGGTTTGTGTGGAGTACGGGAATCGAACCCGTGAACACCAGTCTGGACACCAATCCAGTAACTGGCTGTGGACAAGTGTGCTTAACTTCAGTGATCTAACGAGAACTGGTGTCACACACTCTCCACCCCACCCCACTAATATCATTTCTATATTTAAACAAAATAAATTTAAACTACACTATTAATATATATATTTAATACTAGCTGAAGGGCGCGGCGTTGCCCGTGGAAAAAAAAATCGGAAAAAAATGTTCGATTTTTTTTTAACCTGTAACACCCCTTGGCCACCCATGAGTGTCCACAAAAAATATCTTATTTTATTATATACAAAGATGTAATATGAATGTAGATCAATGTGTGTGAATAAATCTTTAATAATAATAATAATAAAATTTGAAAACGCCTGAGTTTATTTAATCTCAAAAGCAGGGGTCCCAACGCGATTAGAGGGGGGGTCATCCAATAAAAGATTTAAATAATTATCCAAAATGTCTGGCCATCACATAAAACCGTACTTATTATACTGTGAGCCCTTTATAATACGTATAATATATATAATATAATATATAATATATATATATCTGGTGAACCAGAATATAATTGTTTTCTTTGTTCCGTTTAAACTTATATAAATGTTTGACCAGGGTTTTTGGTATCTTGGAAACCGTTATATACAGGGTGAGACAGAAATAATATAAATTCACAACACCAAAAAAATATGTTTAGTAATTTTAAATGCATGTACATTTGAAAAAGGGCAACCTTGGATTATAAATGTTTTTTAAGTATGGTTGAAAAAATTTAGAACAGAAAACTGACACAGTTGTTTTCATATTAAAAAATCTAAAGCTGTCAGTTTTGAAAGTTGTAAAAGATTAATGGTTACACCCTGTATTTTAAACTAATTTAGGTTTTTATATATTACACTAAACACGAGTTCAAGTTTCAGAGATAAATATAGCTTATTGTAGAATATTAATAAAACTTGCAGTTCGAATTTTTAAGGGGGGAATGATCGTGGTTGTAGAGGAATTCATTCTAGATTTTCAGAGCACATGCTTTTCACAACTTTTTCTAGTAACACCTAATAAAGGAATTTTTATATATTTTATTCCATACCATCATAAAACTAATTTATTTCGAACATTAGTGAATTCCCATAAGAAACTTGAAATCCATCTTTTGGAAGCTAAGATGTTTTTTTCTAACTGTCCTAAAAGTCTTTCCTTAGGACCATTTGTTGACCTGGCTATAAACAGCAAATTTTGGCCTGATCGGTTCCGTCAGTCTGATTTTTATTGGATACAAAGCAGACAAACAGAATGGAAAAATGTTTATGTATTGTAGAAGCTTTTTGGAAAGAAACTTATTTGACCCAAATCATGGATGAGACTGTAAAGACGACCTAGAAACTCTTTAATTATGACGTTTCCAAGGTTAAATCGAGTATTCTATCATAAATATAATTTTTTTCAATAAATAGGAAAAAATTTACATTTACAGGGAATCATTTATTTGAAAAAAGACAGTCTTAATTCTGTAGTTTCTGAAGTCTCATCTTTTGTATTTTCAAAAAAAAATTGACCCCTTTTTTGTAAGCTTTAAAATTAAATTTTGTTATTTTTAATCAATATTTTAAATCCAGAAGTTTAGAGGGCGTATCTCTGTAAGGATCTATAGGATTAATGTCATATTATTTTCCTCCTTTCTGGTTCTGCACTGTCGCCATTAATTAGTTGGTATTTTATATATATTACGAAAGAAAATATATTATAAAACAAAACCAAACTGGTACCAAGAGAGAGATTGAGGAGTAGGCAGTAGGGAGTAGGGAGTATTGAGCATTGAGTATGGAGTATGGAGTATGGAGTATGGAGTATGGAGTAGGTAGTAGGAAGTAGGGAGTAGGGAGTAGGGAGTATTGAGCATTGAGTATGGAGTATGGAGTATGGAGTATGGAGTATGAGTAGGCAGTATAGGGAGTAGGGAGTAGGGAGTAGGGAGTAGGGAGTATAGGGAGTACAAATTATATAAAAATGAAAGTATAAGAAGAGTTAAAAGGTTAAGGTTGGGGAATACCAGCAGTAAAGGTTAATCTAGCTTGCTATTTATATATTTACCTTTCTACTACTTCACTATAGCTTTTTATCTTAATAGTTTAATATCTAACTTTCTTCCTTGCTTACTAACTATATACACAGCTTTCTATCTAAGCATGTACAATGTTTACTAGCTAAGTATCTACATCGATTCATTATCTGCATTGTTTATGAGGTAGCTCTTCTACAAGCTATAACTATCTGTGTAGCTTGGTAGACCCTTGTCTATTGTTTACAAGGCTAGATTATTGCCTTCATTGCTTACTAGCTATTCTTTACAGTTTAATAATCTTTTTACTTTAATAACTATTTAACAGTAGTAAAATGAAACCTAATAGTATTTTTACATTTCATCAGTTCAATTTATCAATGAAGAGGTTTAGTGATTTTCAGTTCCAGTATATTAAATTATTTATCTGCGTAATTTCAAATTTAAAGTTGTTAACTAATTAACTAATGCATAATTTTACTCATATAAGAACTTTTTTTTGGTTTCGTTCCAATCACAATTTCGTATCAATAGGAATATTAAAATATTCAACACCATTAGTGTACATTATTGTTTATTTTTGAACAAATCCGTTGTGAAACAAATTTATTGTTGAACAAAGAGGCTTGTTGAACAAAGTCATTGCTGAACAAGGGTGTTGCTGAATAAGTCCATCATTGAACAGATCATTGTAGAACAAGGTCATTGTTGAAAAAGGTCATTGTTGAACAAGGTCATTGTTGAACAAGGTCATTGTTGAACAAGGTCATTGTTGAACAAGGTCATTGTTGAACAAGGTCATTGTTGAGCAAGGTCATTGTTGAAAAAGGTCATTGTTGAACAAGGTCATTGTTGAGAAAGGTCATTGTTGAACAAGGTCATTGTTGAACAAGGTCATTGTTGAACAAGGTCATTGTTGAGCAGGGGAATTATTGAACGATGGTATTGTTGAACAGGTGTATTGTAAAACACAGAGGCTTGTTCAACAATGGTATTTTAAAACAAAAGTTATTGTTAAACAAGAGAATTAGTGAACAAGGGAATTTCTGAACATATATTGTTGAACAAGGTATAATGTTGAACAAGGTATATTGTTGAACAAGGTATATTGTAGAACAAGGTATATTGTTTAATAAGTTATATATGTTGAACACTGTAAACAAGGTATACTGTTGAACAAGGTATACTGTTGAAAAAGGTATATTGTTGAACAAGGTATATTGTTGAACAAGGTATATATGTTGAACAAGGTATATTGTTTAACAAGGTATACTGTTGAACAAGGTATATTGTTCAACAAAGTATATTGTTGAACAAGGTATATTGTTTAACAAAATATATACGTTGAACATGGTAAACAAGGTATATTGCAGATCAAGAATATCGTAGAACAAGAATATTTCTGAACAAGGTAACTCTTAAACAAAATATTGGCGAACAATTTTTGCTAAACAAAAAGGGTTAAAGAGGTAGTTAGGGCGATACAGTTGTTAGGATTTATATTTGTTATTAAACCAATTACATATTACGCTCCCAATCTATGATTTAACCGCTTCTACCATTAAAGTTTAATATGTTGCCGGTATAATAAGGAAATATGGTTGAACCATTCAGCCCATATGGTTAAATACAGTCTACACTGCTCTAACCTACCTACTTCATGTTTACCACTGCTTTGCATTTCTTATCAGTTCAATTATACTATTATTATCACTGGCAGATCTTAAAATGTTTTAATCAAGAAATTATGATAAGAACGATATTCATCGGAAAATGTAAATGAATTCTGTACTTTTTTCATAGCTAGTAAATTTCTCTACAGTTTCCCTACAGTTTAGATTTTTGTCAAATAGTTGGATTAGCAAATAATTTATTTAAATATGAAGGATCAAATAAATAATTTAAATAGTTTGGATTCCAGTACGCTTATCCGTAGTGGGGAGCAGGGGCATAAGCTGGTGCAGCAGTAGGATAAGCAGGCTCGTGTTTAGCAGAATCAGCAGCATATCCATACACGATCTCAATGCAAACCTCCTTGGGGAGGGTCAGCTCAACAGTCTGGCAAGCGGGGGCGGACAGCTGGGTGATGCACTTCTCTAGGGTAACAGTCTCTTCCTCAACCTCGGGCACAGTGATGCACTTCTCGGCAGTCAGGTCCTCGCAGGAGATTTTAGGAAGGCTGATGGGTTTCTGGACACAGTTCTTGATGGGCTCGGGGGAAGCAACCTCGACGGCGGGCTCGACGGGGGTGACAACAGGGGTGTTGTAGCAGGTCTCCTGGGCGACCTCCTTGCAGTAGTTGTGTCCGTATCCTTGTCCGTATCCATACTTAGCGGGCTGGCAGACGGTGACCATCTGGTGGTTGCACTCCTTTACGAAGGTGACCTCGACGGTCTTGGCGGTGGTGGTCTCGGTCTTTTGCTGGTAGGAGTAGGTGCAGATCTCGTTGGCAACCTCTTCGGTAGACTCGGAGCAGACGGTTCTGGTGACGGGGAAGCACTGCTCCTTGTCAACGATGTTCCTCTTGACAATCTCAACAGGCTCGCAGACGGTCTCGAAGGCGGGGGTGCAGACCTCAGCGGACTCAGTTACTTGTTGCACGGAGCAGTTGTGCTTTGGGGGCTCGTAGGAGTGGTAGGCAGGGGCGGGATGATGGTAAGGGGCGGGTTGGTGGTAGGCGGGGGCAGCATGGTAGGGTGCGGGCTGGTGGTACACCTGGTTAGGGAGTCCAGCTACCAATGGGACAAGGGCGAGAAGTGCGAAAACCTGGAATAAAAAAATTTAGAAAAATGTTAAATGGTTTCAATTATTCAATTAATTGCAATTGGATGATTCTCCAAATTTATATTGCTATTATGCCTTTATTATTAATATAACTGTAAATAATTTAGTTTATAAATCTGAATATATATTTTAGTATTTGACCAACCTGCATGTTGATGCTAGCGAACCAACTGTGTGAATGACTATAGAAGCACTACAACAATGTTTTATATGCAGCTGCTGTGACGCCGGCGCCAACTCCCCAAACCAACACGGCGCCAACACGGGGCCTTTCTTTTCTATTTGATAACGGTAGAGAGGAGACGAGAGGAGATATGTTTAATCACGTAATTTCTTCAGATTATATCATTATTTCTGACTTCATCATTTTACTATGAAATCCTTTATAGTTCCTGAACATAAATAACGAGAGCATTGAAAACAGTTTAACTAGAAAATATTATTGAATATAAGATCTTATTGAAATTCTTTCAAATTATCAGTCTTCAGTATTGAGTATACGTTCATGATTGTGTGGTACTTTTTTGCTTTACTGATCATATTTTGACTTTTTATCAAACATCTTGTCTTTTAACAGAAACCTTGACTTTCTGAGTTACATCTTAATAATATATGTAAAGTCCTTTAAGTAGGAGAATTTGAGAGAGAATTTTTTACGGAGCCAGCGAACACAGAGAACAAAAAAGATAGGAAAGGTTAGATGGAAGAGAAAAGACAAAAGAAATAAAATCAATTCTTAAAAGGAAAAAAAAATTTCCTTATTTCTTTCTTTTTACTTTTTATGACTGACTGAGAAAAACTCAATAACTCAATTATGTTTGAAAATCCAGCTTTCTACAAGTCATTGGCAAATCAACGCTTCATGCGATTAACAAAATCATATTATTAACCAAACCAATTTAGTTTGCTACAGGCAAAAGCAGTCATCCAGGCAGTGTGCCTGAGGACTCAGGCAGTTAGTATTAAAGCCCGGTTTTAGGCCTAAAGGGAGGGCTTTGGGTTTTTATGAAGAGTGAGAAGATTTCAACAGCCTCAGACCAATACTTTTTGAGTTATGTAAAAAAAACTACAGGGGGGGGTCAAATTGCCCCCCCCCCCAGCGGGAATAGGGTTAACGGTAAAAGAATAATCTTGATTTTTTTGTGAAAATCCTGACTTTTTATATTAGTTTTGACTTTTATAATTAAGACTGTTTATCGATTAATTAAAATTTTTAATAATTTTGACTTTTTATCAACAACTTTAATTTATTATTAATAATCTTGCATTAGCTATCTTGACTCTAATATCAATATTTTCTTGACGTTTATCAAGATCTTAACTTTTAAGATGATCTTTACTTTTTATCTTATCATCTTCAAAATCTGGACAATTTTTTTTATAAATCTGGACAATTCTTTTTACATTATTGGTTTTATTAGAAGATATCTTGGGTTTGCATTTGACTAACTAAAAAATCTGGACTTTCTTTTTAACCATTTTCTTCTACTTTTTATCTCAACTTTTTACGTTGAGTAATACTAATCATACATTCCGTGTATAG
The DNA here is from genome assembly GCF_000591075.1 of Eurytemora carolleeae. NCBI lineage: Eukaryota > Metazoa > Arthropoda > Copepoda > Calanoida > Temoridae > Eurytemora > Eurytemora carolleeae. Next base: position 146,256 of record NW_019396706.1, on the reverse strand, counting down.
TGTAAACTTTAATGTTATTCACTTTTTTCTCATTTTATTCTTAAAAAACTGTAATGTTTTCTGCATTCCGCAGATTTATATGTGTAATGAGTTTCTTTAAACCTAAAAAGCTAAAGCAGTGTATCTTTTACAAACGTCTACACGTGTATGGATGGAGGATTGTATTCTAAATAAGGCTTGTATTAAACTAACAGACATAAAAGATAGACTAAATTAAACTTAATTCCCTTCAACACAAAGAGTAAGAATGAGTTGTGCTTTGATTAACGATTGCTAAAACTAAATGCAAGTCTAAATGCAGTATTAATGCATATGCAAGACGGATACATGATGTATGTACAATGTTACAAAGGTACATAAAAAATGTTAGGATAATACAGATTAATCTAATAACAAACCATAAACTGAGTCAAGTATATAGAGTGCAGGTAGATACAGAGGAAATTATATAGAATCTACTTGTAATCTAATATTAACTCTGTGATTTGTGAACGTATTGTTGACACAATTGATAAAATATAAATATTAAAGGGAGTGACCGGCTATGTAAGGTAGTTGAACTGAGGACGCAGTGTTGTGGAAAACTTCTTTAGGATTCATTTGAGAGAGACATATTTCACTTTTTAAAAGTCTGTAAATCCTGAGTTTAAGCGCAAATTCGACGTTCAAAACTCCTGATTTGGGGGTGGATACGCTTTCAGAATTAGTTTTTTAAAATTATTAATTAACGACGACATAAAATGTAAAAATATTCTACAATAAACTACAGACGTCATGTTTAGGAACATTTTGAGAAAATAAAAATTAATCTTATCATCGAAAATAAGTAATCTTGTTCAATTATTAGTTTCTATTATCTCATTATTCTAGTTTCTCGATATTCACAAAGATCTTCGCAGATTTTCTATAATTATTATTGAAAAGACGACATCTAAAGAATTTGAAGAAATCTGCGATAAATTCAAAGAAAATTGGAATTTAAATATAATAATGAAAACGAAATAATCGATTTTAACATTGATTTATTGACAAATTTCTTTTGTGAAATATGTTCCTAGCCATCTAATTAGATTACTGTATAATTTTTGCTTTATTTTTCGTTGTCGTTATTTAATAATTTAAAAAAACTAATTCTGAAAGCGTATCCACCCCCAAATAAGGAGTTTTGAATGTCGAATTGCGCTCAAACTCAGGATTTACAGATCTTTAAAAAGTGAAATATGTCTCAAATGAATCCTAAAGAAGTTTTCGACAACACTGCATACTCAGTTCAACTACCTTACATTGCCGGTCACTCTCTTTAAAAGATGAAAATTATAATAAAGATTCTTTTAGTTCTTGAACACATTTAAAAGATCTGTTCTACTTATACTACTGCTGATATCTGTATTAATAATTAATGTGTTCTCTGAATATCAAAATGATAAACTATATTTAAGATTAAAGATTAAACTTATTGATGAAGAAAGCTTTAAACGATTATATCTAAACCTTTAACAAATATAACTTTAAAAGTTTTAGCGTGAAAAGATTTCAAATAAAAAAAACTCTTCTGCAGCTTGAATTTTCTTTGAACGGCCCGTAAATAAAATTGTGTTAAGTTTTTCCATGGTTTTTAATATTCCTCCAAGTAAGTCGGAAACACAAAGATATTGCAGGGTTTCAGTGTATCTTTCATCGTTTAAAAGAATTAAACATGATTAGACACTAGTGATTATCTGATAGGGGTAAAAGATGTTTAAATTCTAATATTCAAGACATTTTTCAATCTCATTGAAAACTAGAAATCCCATGCAAGGTTAATCAGTAGACACACGTAGATTAATATTTATAAATTTTAAAGTTTTAAAGCAATTACACAACTGAGTGGAATTATATTTAATACTGACATAAAGGAAAACTAAAATAATTATTTTTAGTACACTTGAATTGATCTTTGCCACTGACTCAAGGTTTCTAATCCCTATATTTTTGCAACCTGAAGGTGAAAACCTTTCTTGTTTCTAACTTAGATGTTTGATAGTATAAGTATGATTCATAGTTTGAAACATCTGAGGTCTTGACATTGGGTTTCAAAAGATATAGGGATTAGAAAATCTAAGGTTGTGACAAAAACCAATTTTTTTACAAAAGAATAATTTTTTTTATCAAAAAAATAAGTATATTAAAAATTAATATAGTTTGTTGAATAATTTGATAATATAGATAGATATCTTATTTGATAGATATCTTATTTGATAGATATCTTATTTGATAGATATCTTATTTAGAGAAATACGAGATTTACAACAACTGAATTATTAAATGGTTGAACAGCTAAACTTTTAAAAAGAAAGCTGTAAAAAATAAGCTGATTGAAATAATTGATACACTAGGAATAATCAGGGATAGAGCAAACAAATTCTTTTCTCCGATTCTATAAAAATGTTCCGTTTTGAACTAGTTGGTAGTTAACTCAACTTCTTTATGTTCATTTTATCCTAATTCACGTTTAAAATTTAAACATTAGTTTATTCAATAGAATTTACTGGTTTATGACATTGCATTGAAATACAGCCTAGTAATGTAGTCAACCTTAATTAAAACGTTTACACGGCTTAATTAAGATATTAGGATAAGATAATAAGTAAGATTAAAAAACTTCTCGAAGATTTCTTGTACATTTTTTTTCAGTCAAATAGTTATTGCAAAGGACTTAAATTTGAGAAACATGCTTAAAAGTTGTCAAAAAATTTAGGAAAGTGTTATTTAAAGAAAATAAACATTAATGCATGTATATTTGAGCGGTAGAATGAATAAAAACTTGTTATTCCGTTGTTTTCAAAAATAAATTCAAATTTTAAAAGTTCTGAAAGACCAGCTAAATTTGTCAAAATGGGTTAAAAAAATCTTTGTAAATTAACTAATTTAAAATACATAATTTAAGTTTTTTTGAATTCTATTTCCATATAATAATCTTGATTCACCCTGTTTTTTACTCGTGAACCACTTTTTCCAAGAGCAACACATAATAATATCCCGTGGCTACAATACAAAGTACTTCTTTATTTTTGACCGGGGTGTTTTCATATCATGAGTGTCAAAAATGTTGCCCTAAATACATGCTGCGTAGAGTCTGGCAGCTTTTAAAACAGCTTGTCTAGCGACCGCGCCCACTTCGGTCCGCGTCAATTCTGACGCTACTGACGCCAGTGCACGGAGACTAGGCGCCGGCGCAGTGCAGATAGGCTAGGCGCCGGCGTTTAGGTTGAGTATAAATGATACTGATAGAGGTTTTGTACTCATTCAAACAGTGTTCCTTGTAGCAGAATCATGCAGGTAAACAAACAACAAATATATTCGGATACAACAACAACGCAGTAATTAAATAATTTACAATTGCCAATGAAATCTAATTAAATCATACAACCCGCTCAATTATTAATGTTTACAGTGAAAAACAGATTTTGAATAAGAAATATTTTAATTTGTTGAAAATCAGATTTTTTACTGTAACTCTTCAAAAAAGTGAAATATTAAAAATTGTAAAAATCATATATTTTCAGGCTTTTGCACTTTTTGCTCTTATCCCTTTGGTAGCTGGACTCCCTAACCAGGTGTACCACCAGCCCGCCCCCTACCATGCTGCCCCCGCCTACCACCAACCCGCCCCTTACCATCATCCCGCCCCAGCCTACCACTCCTACGAGACCCCCAAGCATAACTGCTCCGTCCTCGATGTTGTAGAGGCTGCTGAGGTCTGCACCCCCGCCTTCGAGACCGTCTGCACACCCGTCGAACTCACCAGGAAGAACGTCATTGACGTTCAGCAGTGCTACACCGTCACCAGAACCGTCTGCTCCGAGTCCACCGAGGAGATCGACAACGAGGTCTGCACCTACTCCTACCAGCAAAAGACCGAGGCCACCACCGCCAAGACCGTCGAGGTTACCTTCGTAAAGGAGTGCACCCAGCAGATGGTCACCGTCTGCCAGCCCGCTAAGTATGGATACGGACAAGGATACGGACACAACTACTGCAAGGAGGTCGCCCAGGAGACCTGCTACAACAACCCCGTAGTCACCCCTGTCGAGCCCGCCGTTGATGTCACCTACCCCGAGCCAATTAAGACCTGTGTCAACATCCCCATCATCCTCCCCAGAATCTCCTGCGAGGACCTCTCCGAGGAGAAGTGCATCACCGTCCCTGCCATCGAAGATGTCTCCGAGACCTTTGAGAAGTGTGTGACCAGCCTTGCTGCCCCCGCCTGCCAGGCTGTTGAGCTGACTCTCCCTAAGCAGGTGTGTGCTGAGATTGTTTACGGATATGCTGCGGATGAGGCCCCCAAACCTGAACCTCACTACGCTGCTGCCCCTGCTCCTCACTACCCTGCTGCCCCCGCTCCTCACTACGGTTAAACTACAGTAGTTGACAATATTTAACTTATTTATTTGGAAACCTTTATTTAAATAAATTATTCACTTGTCTCAATATCTTCTGATATTTTGATACAAGTAGAAATAGTTAATGTAGAACTAGAAAAGAACATTTTAAAAATGGCAGACATTTTGTAATTATAAACATTTGAAGATATTTTACAGTAGGACCCATCGATTATAGAATAGGAAGACGACTTTTAGACATCGGTGAGCCTAAAACTTTGGAATTGTTCAGTGTATTCACAGACCCAATTCACTTAAGAAGATGATTTTCGCCCTAGAGAAACAACTATTTGCTCTCGAACAAAATCAAATACAGACAAGATTGCTTAAATCTCGTCTTCCTCTTCCACAGTTTAAGGAGTCTCATTATAAACAGTAGATAAGACAAGACAACTAAGCGCATACCGTAAAAACAGTTCATATGCAATGGTCAAAATATGTTATATCAATACAAGACAAACGACTTTCAATTTCAATTTTAAAGTCTAATTAATTTCTAATTTCTTATTGAGACACAAAAATGTAAGCAAGAGAAGTTGTCAATGAACAGCTTCTTTTTGTCCAAATGTAAACCGCAAAAACGCTTGTCCGGGATCAACGCATGCATTACAAAAAAAGTCTGCATTGTATTAATAAAACGCCGACCACTCTATGGTATTACTTGTATTCTTTTAATCTCTGTATTCAAGTAGGTGTATGTAATGCATAGTTTTACATTAGAATACGATCTTAAGTACTTGAAAAAGATGTGTCATGTTTAGTGGAACACCCTGTATCCATATTTAATTGCTTGATTTTCAACCCCTGAGTTCTACCATGTTTGCATAAAAAATATAAATATTAAATACTTTGACTTGTGAGACACAAAACTGTAGTGTAGGAAGACGACTGTAAGGATAAAGTTATGATTTAAATATTTCAATAAATATGAAATACAGCAAGCACCGGTAAAACTGTAGTGTTGGAAGACGACTGTAAGGATAAAGTTATGATTTAAATATTTCAATAAATATGAAATACAGCAAGCACCGGTAAAACTATTTGATTTTACAACAACAACAGATTGCTTACAGTGAGAACGAGAAAACAATGGAATAGGAAGCCGACATTATACACTGAAACCCTTTAAAACAAATACATCGGAAGAATTTATCAAATGTCGTCTTGACAATTTTTCAATGAGTTTTATACTATATTTTGTAAATTTCAGTATTTCCGAAAATAAATTAAAAGCCATGAATATGTGGGAACAGTTTTAACCCTATCTCTGCTGGGGTACTTGAAAACCAGGATATGCTGGGGGGGTCAATTTGACCCCCCGTCTAAATCCCATGTTTGATGTCCAAATATGACAAATGATACATCATTGGAAATTTGCAAATTTGCAAAAATTGAATTTTTTATCGCAAAATCCAGTTATATAGTAAAAATGTTTTCAAAAAAAAATTTGTCCAAAAAATGATGAATTATACATTTTTGAAAAGCCCTTGACCATGCCATTTCATATATGCAAAAGTTTGTGCAAAATTTTAAATAACCTGATTTTTAATCAAGAAAAACTAAAAATGTGCAAATTTCCTTTGACACTCTACACTCAACTGTTATAAAGGATATAATCTACATACAGAGATAACCAGAAAAATCTGAATTAGGGAGACGACTTTTAAACTCAAGTTAGGACTTAAACTAGTTCATGAATATTATACATAGCAATTGTACAGTGTAAGTAGACAATTTTCACTTAAATTGTGCTTTGCTATGTAACTAGTAAAAATATTTGCTTTGTAACAACATCAAAACGCTTAAGTATTGCTATAATGTCGTCTTTCTATTAAATTGTTTTCTGGTTGTCACTGTCAATGAATATTCACTAATATACGTCTGGGACCATTTTTTTTTAAATTGTTCAGTTCGTTTTTATATTGTTTTGATATTTGTTCTCGCCATTCAATCTAATATTGCTTTATGGAAATTCTCCATATTTTCAAAAAGCTATATTTTGTCAAAGTTTCGTAAAAAAATACTTATAGGCACTAGGCAGAGTAAAATCGACGAAAAAAATATTTTATAAATTTATACAGTAATGTAACCAGTAAACAATTTTTATCTGGAAATTTTCTGAAATTTTCAGGGCAAAAATCAGGTTTAAAACCGCTCTCCATTTTTAGATCAAGTAGGATAATTTTTTTTTGTAAAAAAACGTAGTGCAAAAAAAATACTCATCAAATCCTAACTTGATATGATTCATCGTAAAACTGGAAATTATCTTTTATAGAAAAATATATTTATTTTTTTCTCTTTTCAATTTAACAAGAGAACCACGTGGATTTAACGGTTCTGTCAATATTCCAGAAAGCTGTGACTTCGATCACAATTTGACCCATTAACATAATTTTTTAGTCTTTTTTTTTAAAATACTTTTTTGTTTGTTTATGCATTTTGAAGGAAAAGTATAGCATAAACAAATCCGTAAGGTAAAATATTGTTGAATTATAGACCAAAACACGATTGATTTCAAATAGAAGAAACCGAATGCTGCTCACTCTGGCTAGTCCGGGGTGGAAAACATGGATTGAACTAGAAGTTGCTTGTGTTATCAATTAAATGAAAATTTTAAAAATAAATCAGGGAAAAGTTGAGGAAATAAATAATTCTCATAAAAACCCTATCCATGTCTTATTTTTTCATCGAAAAGGCGTAAAATTTTGTTTTGTTGGGGAAGATCCATCACATTTGATAATCAATTTGCACGGCAGCTATATTTTGAAACTGGAAGACGACATTTCAAAATAATTTCAAACTCTCTCTTCTCTCCTGATATTTGATTCAACATTTATTAAAAGTTACAGATAAGATTTTTATTTTATTTGTATCCTTCACTAAACAGTCAGCAAACTAGTTCTTTCGCCTCTAATTATTCTAAAAAAATGATATCATCGATGCTGATCACCAAAAACATTATTAGAATAAGTATAAAGGAATTGAGTCATTACCACAAACTCAGATTTTCTAATTTCTCTATCTTTGTAACCAAAGGTCGTAGACCATAGTTATTTCAAACTATGAATTCTGTTGGATCAATTAATCTAAGTTTGAAATATCAAAAATTTACATCATCAGGTTCCAAAGATATAGTGGTTAGAAAAATGAGTTTTGCAATTCAATACGGCCCCACTTAGTATAATATTTGAGCAATGACTTAAATCGTCTTTGATCTCCTGAAGCTATTTATGTAAGATTCTTCAAACAATCATAACAACTTATGAAATACACTTGGCATTTCCAAATAGTTGTCTGCCATATAATGCTTTCGTCAAAATTTCCAGAGATATGAAGAATTTTGTTCAGATTTTAGATTATCGAATAAAAGCAAATGGAAGAATACCATGACATTGAAAGCTTAGCTAAATAGTCTTTTATTTTAAGTGGAACTCCTAGAATCAACATTTGACCTTGGAATCTCTAGAACCCTTCAAGTTCCATTTCTTTTTATCTTTTAAATTTTTTTTGAAATTCAAACCCCCACAACCTTGCAAGTAAATTTACCTTTCTTTTGAGTCTCATGAAGTTCTTGAAGAGCTTGTTGTTTGAGGAGAAGGTGGAGGGGTCCTGGGGATTGGTGGACACCATGAAGGACAATGGGAAGCACTTGGTACCGATCACGATGTTCAGACAGTTTAAACCAGCTGGAATATCGATGGGGTTAGTTCTTAAAATAAGTAGCAATGAGGAGGTAATTTCAAATTTTGAAATCTAATTCTAATTCAAAACCGCCTTGTCAATATCTATTGGTGAACCTAGCATGTCTCCCTTCTCCCATCAACAATCTATTGACGCAACTTTCTCTTCCTTCAATTGCTAAATTGTTTATTTTGGTTTGCAGTTCACTCATTTTAACGACTGTACGCATCAAAATTTCTTCTTCTCAAAAGTGTTACTTACTGCAGCAAAGATTTTTAGGATCGCAAGCGGCTCCGATGGTTCCACAGGTGGCATCATCATCATCATCATCGTCATCACCTTTCCCTGTATTCAAGATATTAGTGAAAGTCGTCTTTTAGCGTTGATTTTGATATCACACAACTTGAGAAATCTAAATGAGTAAATCAGAATTGAATTCAGATTTCTCCTAAAGTTGTCATAACAAAAAGAGCGGAGGAAAATTAACAAATATCCATTAAGGCTCAATACATTTTTTGTGAAGATACAAAACTATATTTTGTTTATTTTTAATGAAAAGTTATAAATTCTGACATTTTCCATTTTTTTCTCTGCTGCATTAATTCGCACTAATTAAGTCAACTTTATGGAGGACGTTTGATTTGAAATAATCTATTTTTTGTGAAAGGGTCCCGTTGTGAATCAAGAATTCCCTCTTTAATTGGAACGTCGTGTGAAGTTAGCCAACAGTCCTTTTAAGGAAATGCTTTCACCTAGATTATTTAAACTAAGCATATTGTAGATTTTCTCCGGATGTTCTTCTAGGTCTGTAGTTAGAACAGTTTGAGAGATTGTGAAGCCCTACAATATTTTTCATCAAAAAAAGAATTTTTTAATAATTTTCTAGATTTGATCAGAGTGCACAGTTGAGATAAGTTTGATTTAGGTTAATCCAATTTTGTAAAAATATTGAAAATATAGTATAGGGTTACCCACAAAGGATGAGACTTTATAGACGACTGTATGGAATTTTTGCAATCTTTTGTTTCTTAGTCTTGGTTTCCGGCGTCAAACATTATAGAAATCCAACGTATAGAAATCGCTAGGTATAGCAACAAGGGGTATTTTCCGGGAGAACATTTTTTATATGTTTGAGAAATTAAATACTCAGTGTTAAGAGATATAATTTCATAAAGTCCTTTTATTTAAATGGTAACACGGAATTTTATGAAATCTGATATGATTACTGGAATACTTTTTTTTATTTTTGAGAAATTTTTTTCTTGTTAAAATAAAACTGTAGATAGCATTTTCATAAAATAGTTTTTTAATAGTAACACGCAATTTTATGCAACCATATAATCATTCATTTATGTTGTCAGTACATAATAAAATCTGGGGGGACCTTAAACACAAAAGAGAGCAGTACAAATAAGTACATATTTATCTAGTTAGTTGTATAGTGTCTTGAGTAAGGTAAAATAGAAATAATGATTTGCTACAATGTTTTACATAAACGTCTATTTTCTCAAAAATATAAAAAAAATTCTTCCGGATAATATGCATTGTTGCTATACTTAGCGACTTCTATACGTTGGATTTCTATAATGTTTGACGCCTTGGTTTCCTACAATATAGTAACTTGCTACTTTCTTAATTTACTAATCGTTTAAAGGTAATATTTAAGGTAAATTTGGTGGGCCTTAGGTGTTCATTAAAGTTTCATTCCTATCGGTAACCTCGTACAATATCTTTTCTATACGTGAAATATGCTTTTTTATACATTAGACAAATAACAGTTTATACATTCAGAATATTTTTTCTCTTTTTTCTCTAATACAAATATCTATTCAAAAACAAACAAATAAAGTAAAAATATGATAAAAATATGACCTGAGTACATGAGATTAGCCCAATAGCCAAGATGATCATGGAAGCCTGCATTTTATCTTGAAAATGTTGTTTTGAAACATCTGTTATGTACTTTCTTAATGGTATTAATGTCTTATAGAGATACCCACCACAGATGATACTTCACTGACGACCAAAAACTCCAGAAATATAACTAATTAAGGTTTTTACTTTGGGATTATGCGTTGGATACTTTCTTTCAATGATGTATTTAATGATATTGCTACCAAATAAACAGTTCAGAGCAGCAGGGATATATTAATTTTAGAAAATCTGCAGTCTTATCCTTTCTGGGGTAACCGTGTGTTATATATATTTACATTGTCCACAGTGTAAACTTGCACAGCTATAATATATATCTTTATATATGTACATTGTCCACAGTGTAAACTTGCACAGCTATAATATATATATTTATATGTTTACAGTGTCCGAATTTAATGAATTTAAGCCACATCTCAAATCCACCAAAAACCGGTTTTAATTGACCGCCGGCTTAAATCTTGAAAATTTTAATACAAATTTAAGTGGAACCAACCATATTTGAGCCGCGGCTTTAATTTAAACCGCGGATCAAATTCTTTGAATTCGGCCTCAGGGCTTCTTACAAAGGATAAGAATTGAGAGACGATTGTACAGAATTTATACTGTCTGTTTCCTTATACTCATGATTCCATGCATCTTTAAACTTTTTCTTTTTAGCCTAATCAATGAATAAGCCACAAAAAGATTATATTCAAGACAATGACCTACTTTAACCCCGGACTTGTCAAATTCAAAGAGATTCCGGTCGTCTTTACTGTCTCAACCTTTGTGGGTAACCCTGTGTCATGTGTCATATGTATCCTAATTATATTACACTGTATCCTGTATTTACTGTATTGTATCCTTTTTCTCCCATTCTGTATGCTGTATCTTTACACGTACAATGAGCAGTGTGTCCTGTATACTGTATCAATATGTGTGCAGTGTACAGTATCCTGTATCTTTAAAGATCTAAAATTTATCCTGTATCTTCTATACAAATCATGTTTGTACAAAATTGTATCCTGTATCCACTTTTTCTATATCCCATGTACAGTGTTCTGTATCCTTCCAAAGAATGAATTCTAATTTTGATAATGTTTGTATTATCACATTATTATCATTTTGTATCATTTTACTATCCGAAGATTTGATGATATCTAAAATTATTGATCTGAATGGAGGGGGGGGGGGGTCAGATAGTTTTATCAAATTTAATATCAATACATTTTCAAATGAAGAAAAGTAGTTTTTAAGATTTTCAAAAGTCAGAATTCTAATGTGGAGATCTACAGATTAATTTATTTCTATATCGTGTTAGTCATAGCCTACAAAAATAGCTTTAATTGAAGGCTCCATCATTGATCCTCAGATTTAAATGATGTGCCCACATTGGAAATGGAGATGCACACGTTCAAGATTAACAATATCCATACAAAAAAGTTCCGATCTCTGACTAAACAAATTTTAGAAAAAGTTAGCTATTAACAAATAGTCTATTGATAATATGAATATTTTGGCACCTCATTTAACTAATTAAATACTTTTACTTTTATTTATATTAAATTAAGAAACTTTATTTCAAGCATAAAACCAACAACCTTTGGTAAACGAGGCAAATTTTATAATTTTCTAACAAATTTGTATTTCTTTCATTTTGTCAACATCACAGAAAGTACATACATTAAATGACAGATCTACATAATAAAGCTCTCAGCTCGTATATATATTTGTTTGAATGTTAGCTATAGCTGGCCAAACAACTGGACCGAATGGGCTGACATTTTTGATGGAACCCTTGATTACATAGGCTAAAAAATGTAAAAAAATTGTTTCTGTAAAAATTCGAATTTTTTTAAATTAAATTTTTTTCTTATAAAATTCGATTTTAAAGAATTCCACGGGCAGCGACGGGCACTTTATAGCTAGTAGTTTACAAATCTGTCTTTGAGAAACCGTAAATATTTTCTATTTTTCAAGATTGTTTGAACCTTTTAGATATTATTTTGTCTCAGGCTTTGGCGATTTTTCTTATCACTCCGGGATCCAACTAATCCTGTAAAGCAGGTGAATCAACTTTATATCACGAAGATTAGTTTATAGCACTGCTCGGCTATCTCAAATTTTATTTTTTGCTACCGTAATATAATATATTAATAATCGCTTCAGCTGATCAGAAATAATTGCTTGTGTAGAATTCTATCAATCAATCACGTGACACAATCTTTTTCCAGATCTGAACCATGCTCTGCACCTTATTCCAGATCTGAACCATGCTCTTTCTTTGCTCTGCACCTTATTCCAGATCTGAACCATGCTCTTTCTTTGCTCTGCACCTTATTCCAGATCTGAACTATGCTCTTTCTTTGCTCTGCACTGCTGTAGAGCAAGGTTCAGTTTCTCAACGATGTCCTAGAATATAAAAATTTAAATATTATATTTATTAAAGAGGAAACTGTACCAAGAGAAAAATGAGATTTAAACTTCGATAGAATAATAATTAGGTTTTCAGGAATACTAAAGAATCAATCGCAAAGAATTATATTTTTATCAGAGTACAATGTACATTTTACATTAAATGTTTGTGTAATGTTTTTGAAAGAATTATTTATTATATTGACATGCATAAAGAAAAAAATTTCCCTGATAACAATCTAAAAAATATCTTATAAACTCTTTGTCACAAACTATGTTTTTCTTCAACCTTAATCTTTGCAACCTAATGTCGTAGACCTTAGATATTTAAAACTATTAATTCTGTTACATCAGATAATCTAAGTTTGAAATATCAAAGGTTTACATTATCAGGTTGCAAAGATAGATGGATTAGAAGATTTGATTTTGTGGCAAAGACTCAATTCCTTTCAGTTGCTAACATCTATAAAGAAATGCAACGGATTACTGTTGGTAGAACACCTAAGGATAATTGTTGCAAACAAAATTTCATAATAGAATAGAATAGAATAGAATATTTATTTAAGAATAACAAGAAAGGAACTGAGTTTTTGTCACAAAGTCTACTTTTCTAATCTCTATATCTTTGCTACCCAATGTCGTAGACCTTTGATATTTTAAACTATGAATTCTGTTAGATCAAATATTGTAAGTTTGAAATATCAAGGGTTTACATCATCAGATTGTAAAGATATAGGGATTAGACAATTTGAGTTTGTGACAAAAACTCAATTCCTTTACACATGAATATATCTATATACTACCTTAGGAATCCTGATTTGAATGGAAACTAAGTTTTTATAGAATTTTTAAACCAGGCTAAGAACATTACCGTGGTTCTTCCACAATCAAAATTTCAGGCAATTGATCAAGGGATTCCTGAGTTATGATCGGATATCCAAACACGAAAAGACGACACTAAGAGATTTCTGTTTTATATATATATATATATATATATATATATATATATTTGTTGAAAACATTTTTAACCTGTAAATCTACTGGGGTTTTCATTTCTTCCCTAGCCGCAGACCCATCTAGGATTATTTTGGCAACCTAAAGAAGAACGTAGAGAAATGATGGTGTAAATCTAGTTGCCATTACAAACTTTGACCATTTGATCTAGTAAAATTAATAATTTGAAGTATCAACTAGGTCATACGACATCAAGTTGTGAAGACATAATGATAAGAAAATTAGAGTTTGAGTAGAATAATCAGTTTCTTTGTTTACTATCTATACCTGCTTAAATGGATATTTGGGAGTGTCTTGGACCCGAGGTGTTCCAACTTCATGGGATTTCTAGATAAAAACGGATAAAAATGTTGGAAGTTGAAATTATTTTTAATAAAAATGTTGGAAGCTGGAATTATTTTTATTAAAAATGTTGGAAGCTGGAATTATTTTAATAAAAATGTTGGAAGCTGAAATTATTTTTATTAAAAATGTTGGAAGCTGGAATTATTTTTAATAACAATGTTGGAAGCTGGAATTATTTTTATTAAAAATGTTGGAAGCTGGAATTATTTTTATTAAAAATATTGGAAGCTGTAATTATTTTTATTAAAAATGTTGTCATTTGAATTAGGTGTAAAAGGTGTTGCTAAAAATATGTCAAATTAAACTTAGATAATTTAATTTAAAACTTGGTATTTTCTACTATTTTCTGCGTTTATGGAGGTTAAAATGGAGGTTAATGACCTCCGATCTGTTTAGATAACTAAGTTTAGAGACGGCACGCCAAATTTCAGCCTTATATTTGAATTTTTAGGACCAAACGCGGCTGTACAAAGTTAGGCATCACATAGTGTCGAATTTGAATATTTTCTAAAATACGCGCGCCTGCTCTTTTGCTCAGATTTTCTAAAGCTGAAAATATTGGGTACAATACATATTCCAGCGTCCTACGACGTTGGGAAGTTGTATTTTTTTAATAATAATGGATAAAACTCGCAACCTGTTTTGAATTTTAAAACCATTGTTGAAAACTCTACGGAAAACCTCATCGTTGATAATATCCTTCTTCTTATCAAATGTGTAAAGACAAACCTAAATGCGCAATAGTTATCAATTTCGAAAATTTTAAACAATTTGATCAAAAGTGTATCTTTAGTTTTTCCCTTGCATAATACCCTCATAAAATGATAGATAGAAAGTAATAGTATTTTTCCTTTAAACCTTTATGGGATAATGTGGAATATAGCTTTTTTTCTGGAATCATATATCTGTTGAGAAACCACAGTTGACAATTTTCAAAGAGAAAAACATAGATAACCTATTCATTTTTGAACAAATACAGGTTATAAAGGTACTGTTGTGAATGGAACATTTCACTTATTAAACGAAAGGTCACTTTAATAAACGTTTACAGTCTCTTTCAAATATTTCTTAAAATTCTATTTTGTTTGTAATTAAGCATTCCTTGCTGTTAGGTTCTGAGCTGCCAATTACTAGGAAATGGTCGAATGGATGGTATTGTACTGCAGAAATAGGACCAGTGTACGGTAGATCCTTGTACACATGCTGTTGTACATAAACAAAACATCTTCTAATATTAAATAAATATGTACATTTTGGGATTTTTGCAGCGTATACAGTTATTTATTATTGATACCTCACCCCAAATTCTAATTTTCTAATCCCAATATATTGGTAACCTGATGTTATTCCAAAGTTTGACCATTTGATCTATTAAAATGCATATAAAAGTTATGCTACAGTAAATTGCACAGAGAAAATCAAAGTTTGAGGCGAGAAATCCGTTTTCCTGAACTATGGATTGGAAATTAAATGATATAAGATTTAAAGGATGTGTTTGATTTCCTGTTTTTCTCCAGTATCTGTGTTCCATACAACCGAGTACCCAGAGTTGCTTCCTCCTATCACCCAACTACCACAAGGAGTAATACAGCTTGCTGCAGGAACTCGAAATGTCTGAAAGCAAATATAATATTTAGGTTTGAATCGAAGTAATTGTATTCAAATTAATGTGTTTTTAAAAGCTTTTTACTTTGACAAATACTGGTTTACCAACCTGTATATTAGGATAAGTCTACATGAAGTTACTGGTTTACCAACCTGTATATTAGGATAGGTCTGCATGAAGTTACTGGTTTACCAACCTGTATATTAGGATAAGTCTGCATGAAGTTACTGGTTTACCAACCTGTATATTAGGATAGGTCTGCACGAAGCTACTGGTTTAACAACCTGTATATCAGGATAAGTCTGCATGAAGCTACTGGTTTACCAAACTGTATATTAGGATAGGTCTGCATGCAGCTACTGGTTTACCAACCTGTATATCAGGATAAGTCTGCATGAAGCTACCATTTCTAAGATCTAGCATTACTAGGGGAGAAGTAGGATTTAATCTATGAACTAATAATCTCCGTCCTCCTAAACAAAGCAAAGTTAATCACAATTTAGTTAATTCTTATATATCATAATGCTAGGATAGTTTAAACTCTTTAACTACTATAGTACCTGGATGCAAGGATAGTTTATATATCTCCGATAGTACCTGGATGCAAGGATAGTTTAGTATCTCCGATAGTACCTGGATGCAAGGATAGTTTAGTATTTCCGATAGTACCTGGATCTAAGGATAGTTTGATATCTTCTATAGTACCTGGATGCAAGGATAGTTTAGTATCTCCGATAGTACCTGGATCTAAGGATAGTTTAATATCTTCTATAGTACCTGGATGTAAGTATAGTTTATAAGTATTTCTTATAGTACCTGGATGTAAGGATAGTTTACTATCTCCTATAGTACCTGGATGGATGCAAGGATAGTTTAGTATCTCCGACAGTACCTGGATGCAAGGATAGTTTAGTATCTCCGATAGTACCTGGATGCAGGATAGTTTAGTATCTCCGATAGTACCTGGATGCAAGGATAGTTTACAAACTTGATCTTCAACCTTGTATTCTCGTTTATATCTCCATTCTCTAAAAACAACTGCAATTAAAAAAAAATATATTTTAAAAATGCACTGAGGGAAATTACAAATGTAAATAATCATCCAAATCAATCTAAACTAGCAGGTTTTGTAAGAACAATTTAAAGAGGTGATATCATCGTTTTTCTTACTTCAAAAATAAATTAATTGAGCCAATTTTTGTTCAGAGAAAGTAGAAAGGAATTGCAACGACAGTCCCTTTAAATAATATTGACCTGAATGTGTTAGGTCGAGCGTATGAGTCTGTAGAGGACTCGAATCCGATCTGGTTCTGATTATCCAGGGATTCCCACATCTTGATCGTGCCCTAAACAATACATATATAGAACATATGACAGTTAACCCATTGTGAACTATACAGAAGGAAGAGGTAAAATTAATCCGACAATACTGGGCCGGGTTTGTGACCTCCTAGCTCCTCTAGTTTTGATTTTACGCACAAGTGTGAGAATAACACGTGAAACATGTAATGCAGGAGAGTACACGTAAAACATAGAAATAAATAAATCTCCGTCAAATTACAATCTGTAGGTCTAAAGTAGATATTTGAACAGCTGAGTACAGAGATAGGGCTGGGCCCATACAAATTGGAACATTTTAGATCCCTAACTATCATTATATTATAATGATCACAGCGATCATATATTTATAATTATAGTGAATAATTTAAAATGTTGACAGGCATTGACCCTTGGGTTTGCCATGCCAAGCCACNGTATTTCAAAGCTGTTAAGAGATTGTTACCAACTTTTATAGTAAAGTAGTTATCGACAAAATCGAATAGATTTTCTACGTCAGAATGTGCAAGATTTTCTGTTTATTGTGTGAGTTTTTTGAAGACCCTATACACAGTACACGTTAACAATTAAATTTAAGTTATTGAAAATGATTAATTTTAAAATCAACGTTTAAGATGATATTTACTATATTTATCCAGAATGAAGGCTATATTTTAATATTGTCTGCTAACAGCTGCACTAGATTTAGATTTGAAAGAAAATAATTAATTTTCTCTTCTCTTAATGGTCAAGGGTTCAGGGCCTGGTCAATGAGAGATTTAAAAAATTTATTTAAACCGACCGAAACTAAGAGAAAAGGTAAAAAAAACACCTAAAAAATGACAAAAAATGTTTGAAAAGAATGTTTGAAAGACCTGTTTGTCCCCTGAAAAAAGAAAATGTCCCTCTGCATCAAAAACAATGCAGTTAATGTGACTGTTGTGTCCTGAAATAAAAAAACTTTTTAGTCCAAAAAATAGAAAAATCTTGATTATATAAAACTAATAAAAAAGTTAATGTATGTTGAAAACTCTACGGAAGTATTAAACTGAAAAATATTATAGACTATAAATGCTTATTTAAAAATGTTTTTTTTTTGGGAGGGGGGTTTTAAGAAAATATACCTGAAAGCTCCTGGACCACTGAATAAGTTTTATCCTTAAATGACAAAATTATTAACATTTTGTAAGAAATTGTTCAAAAATCTATTCAATAATAATGCTAGAAATATATTTAATTTTTTTATCTTAAAGAGAGTGATCACCAAAAACATAAGGATGATTAATAATGAATTTTCTGTAAATAAAGCATCTACTAGGATTGAACCAAGGAAGGTTTATAAATTTATTTTTCTATAAATAAAAATAAGTTTATCACTCCCTTTTAAAAACTCTTTCTCTTCCTGCAGAAAAGAGTTCAAAACGGAATAAGAGAAATAGAAATAAAATTAAAATATTGGAATATTTTTAACCTACCTTGCCTCTTCTTCCTTCCTTCTTCCATAATCTGAATTACAAACAAATAATTTTTAATTTTGTCTAATTTTCATGAGCTGAAAACTTTAGAATGGTGGATATCGGGATTAAGGCTTTACAGTCCCTTTAATCCACTCTTTTTCTTAATCTCGAGATTAAATATTGCTTGTTCTCCTCTCATTTTTAATCTCCAGATTAATTATCAGAGCAAGATTAAGAATATCCCATTCTAAAGTTTTCAGCTATGGTTTGATAATATAAATAAACAGATTTCTAAATCTATCTAATCCCTGTATCTTTGCAGGCAGATGTCGTAAACCTTTGTTCACTGTGAAGTAAAGAAAGGAAGACGGTTTGTGATCTCGGAGCTCAACAAGTTTTGAGAAAATGTATCTTGTTCTTCAATGTCTCTTCAATTAGAGGAGTTATGTTTTAAGACATAAAAGATTTCAATTTACTTTAGTATGACGTGTGTGATCAATTCCTTCAGTTTTTTCAAAATATTTAGTTTTATGCAATCTCAGAATTCTGTTCTGTTAATTCTACGTTAAATCGAACTATTACTTTATCATGATTGGAATAGGAATTTTGTTAAAAGCGAAATGTTAATTTAAAAAAAACCTAACTTTACTGTTCTATGCATTTTTTTATTTATTTTATTGTCTTGAACTGTGATTTAAAGAATGATTTGTTTCCTAACTACTCTATCGAATCCAGCTGTGGCAATTATATCTGAATTCTTTGGATAGAACCCAGCACTGAAATATTAAGCATACAGTACGAACCAAAAAACTGTGGCATGTATACCTCTAAAGCCTTTCAGGAGTATCTGTAAAGATAGTTCTGTTGCAGAGGAATTGAGTTTTTGTCGCAAACTCAAATTTTCTAATCCCTATATCTTTGCAACCAGATGATGCAAACCGATGTTATATCAAACTTAGACTATTTGATCTAAATGACTTCATAGTTTAAAATATCAAAGGTTTATGACATCTGGTTGCTAAGATATAGGGGGAAAAACTCATTTCCTTACGAAATATTTACGGACATAATAAGAAGACGATGAGGGGGGAAATAAGTAGTTTAATGAAACATATCAAGAGCTCTAGCTGAGAACGAAGTTACAATTATTAAATCCTTTACGGTATTCATGATTATTTAAGAAAGAACCAAGACGAAAATCACTCCCTGTATAAAAGTTGTGATAATCATGATATTAATGGTTTGAAAACTTCACAATATTGATGATTTTTTGCCTTATAAAAAATAACAGGTTTGGAGATATAATTTATAAACTTTGACAATAATTCTGTAGCGTAAATATGTGTAGATTACCGATAGTTTATAATTAGTATTAAACCTGTAAATATATGAAGGATGATCAAGTTTATGAATTAGTTCCCATGTATCTGTATTCCACACTGATACTCTTCCATCTCCCACTGCAGCAGTCATTAAACCATCCTGGAGAATAGATTTTCATTATATCTTAGAGATCTTTATTTACTCCTAGGGATCTTTTATATCCTTGAAAAAAAGATATGTATTTACTCAATCCTAATTATATCCTAAAGTAACTATCTCTATTTTTACTCCATCTTAATTTTATCCTAGAGAATAGATCTTGATTTACTCCATCCTAATTTTATCCTAGAGACTAGATCTTCATTTTATGCGTCCTAATTTTATCCAAGAGAATTGATCTTTATTTACTCCATCTCAATTTTATCCTAGAGAATAGATCTTTATTTACTCCTTCCTAATTTTATCCTAGAGAATAGATCTTCATTTAATCCGTTCTAATTTTTTCTAGAGAATAGGTCTTCATTTAATCCGTCCTAATTTTATCCTAGAGAATAGAACTTCATTTACTCCATCTTAATTTTACCCTAGAGAATATATCTTTTTTAATCCGTCCTAACTTTATCCTAGAGAATATATCTTTACTTAATCCGTCCTAACTTTATCCAAGAAAATATATCTTTATTTAATCCGTCCTAATTTTATCCTAGAGAATATATCTTTATTTAATCCGTCCTAATTTTATCCTAGAGAATATATCTTTATTTACTCCGTCCTAATGATATCCTAGATAACAGATATTTATCAAATCCGTCCTAGTTCTATCATCGATTACAATTTATCTGGAATGTATCTAGTCTCCTTTGTCCTAATTTTTCATTACAAAGATCCTCATTCCTCCCCTGCGTCACCGCCGATCATTAAATTTAAGACAGTATCGTTGAACGAACCTCCCAAATTTTCAGTGGACTTTAGATTTTGAAGATTCTTTTTTGGATTATAAAATCATAGATTAATAACAATACAGATAGAACACTATATGTCGTCTTTTTAAGATTAAGGGGGTTTTCGTTCACAAGCAGAAGCCGAAAGGAGTTATGCGACTGCCGCGTTGAATTACAATACAGAGATAGAGCCGGTTCTAACTTCTAGTGTTCTATCTGTATTGTTATTAATCTGTGCATGAAATAGAAAAAGATTCTTTAAAAAGTAGCTTTATGGTATCATCAATTAATCTTTACAAAGATATTTTTCACAAAATAGATTACCTTAACCAATTGTTGTAACCCAATTTTCGCTGCCCAGCGTTTTTTAAGTATACCCTTAGTATTACCTCATGAAATGAAATCTCGTAAACGAGTCCATAAAGCTGTTCCAACTGTATGACAAGGATTCCTGATGGAATATCGTAAACACGAATGGTAGAGGTAGTTTGACCAGCCACCCCTACTGCTAATCGGCGGCCATCGGCCGAGAAGGATAAGGCTGAACAGCCACGGGCTCCAGATTCAAGTTCTATACTCCGAGTGTTCGGGATCTAAAAATAAATATTTAAATGAACCACAGGAATTAAAACAAAGAGCCTTTTAATTTGAGCGTGACATATTTGTAGGTATAAACATATATGGGTACATTTATAGGTATAAACATAATTGGGTGCATTTGTAGGTATTAACATATATGGGCACATTTGTAGGTATTAACATATATGGGTACATTTGTAGGTATAAACATAATTGGGTGCATTTGTAGGTATTAACATATATGGGTACATTTGTTGGTATTAACATAATTGGGTGCATTTGTAGGTATAAACATAATTGGGTGCATTTGTAGGTATAAACATAATTGGGTACATTTGTCGAATTGGTGGAAGAACATTATATTTCCAATCTGTTGTGCAAAATCTATTTAATGGGACAAAAACAGTAAAAGTATGTGAAAACTATGTACCTTACAAGATTGTCCTGGCAGTCTAGTCCAAACTACAGTTGGTTGGTCACCCTGGGAGCTACTTACTTCACTAATTATCAGGTTACCCTGGACAGTTTAAGGTTTATATTCGTAACTCATAAAAATACAGCAGTAACTTACACCTAATTATTGAAAAAAAGAGATTATTTTCTCTCACTTGGTTTCCGAACTCTGGTTGGGTTGGAACCATACTTCTAATAGTTGGTTCAGAGGAGGACGGAGGCATTACAGGTTCAATAGTCACCCAGATAGAGGACGGATACTGTTTTCTAAACAAAAGGATTAAAATTTTTTTATTTTTTATATAACTAGACATTTTTTTCCTTTTAAAACCCTACTCCTGTATCTTTTTAGAGAGATTTTACAAAGAACATAAAAAAGGAGAATTGTTCAATTTTTTATTTGTTTTTGGCAATCAGTGATTAAGGGTTTTCTTAACATTCCATTTAAGATTTTCTTTATTTTAGTGGAATTATTGAAGTATTAAATTATTGTACAACCTTTTGTTTGTGTTCCACCAATGCCAAACCTCAGCTGTATCTCCACCAGGTTCAAGATTTCCAGGTTTATAAAGCTGTAATCTAGACAACAAAGGAGATGACTACACTTCCCAAACCTCAGCTGTATCTCCACCAGGTTCAAGATTTCCAGGTTTATAAAGCTATAATCTAGACAACAATGGAGATGATTACACTTCCCAAACCTCAGCTGTATCTCCACCAGGTTCAAGATTTTCAGTAGTATAAAGCTGTAATCTAGACAACAAAGGAATTGATTACACTTCCCAATCCTCAGCTGTATCTCCACCAGGTTCAAGATTTCCAGGTTTATAAAGCTGTACTCTAGACAACAAAGGAATTGATTGCGCTTCACAAAGCTCAGATATACCATGAATTCTGCTATATCTAAAAGTTTAAAATATCCAAGGTTTACACCAGATGGAGAAATTATAGGTATTAGAAAATTTGTGATTGATGCTAGTAATGTGTTTGTTAAAATGATAATTAAAGAGTTGAAAAATGAAAGTACAAAAATCGGCAAATTAAAAAGAAAATTACTATTGAACCCACCTTGTTCTTTCTCCAAATCGTTTAGAGGTCCAATCTTTTTGCCTGGAAATTATTATTATTGTAAATATTATTATTATTATTATTATTATTATTATTATTATTGCAGATTCTAAAAGTAGAGCACAACAGCTTTCTAATGATGTATCATTTGTCATATTTGGACATAAAACATGGGATTTAGAGGGGGGGGGGGCAAATTGACCCCCCCCAGAATATCCTGGTTTTCAAGTACCCCAGCAGGGATAGGGTTAACTAAAATTTTTAAAATTAAAAATCAATTTATTGGTAATTTGTTCCTGTAATTTTCATTTGCAACTGCCATACTCACAAAATCGATGATCTCAAAGAACATCACGATATTCTGAAATAAGAAGAAGTTAATCTTAATTCTTAGATGTACGTAATCTCAGTAAAACCATAATAATATAAAGAAATTGAGCATTTGCCACAAACTCAGATCTTCTAGTACCTATATTTTTTCAACCTAATGGTGTACACCTTTGATATTTCAAACTTAGACTTTTTCATCGAACAGAATTCATAGTTTGAAATCTCCAAGGTCTACCTGATTGGATCGCAAAGATATAGAGATTAAAAAAACATAGTTTGTGACAAAGACCCAATTTCTTTATTTGATGAAACAACGCAAATATTGTTGTACCTCATGTTTTTCAAATGTTGCATCAAAATCATCATTGAACAATAGTAATTCCTCCCACCTACAACAAAATAGGTTATCGGCGGGCAAACTTTTCTGTTGGATCTCTAATCAGAGCTGAGCTTTTAAAAATAAAGCCCAACCTTTCCTAAACTTGAGCCTTTCCTTGGGTCTACAATTAGTCTAAATGATTCTAATTGGTTCTGATTTGACCAATGAGATATTGGGATTATAAAATCAGTGTATGTGACAAAAACTCAAATCCTTAGTAAAAAAATAAAATTTCGATGAATACTTTGAAAATGCTGTTTGTTTACTTTGGTAGAATGTCTCTCTTAAGCCGGAAGTCGAAAGGCTGCGTCATCAATGGCAGAATTCGTGAAACTTTTTCATCTAAAAAAATTTTTTTTTTAATGTTATATTGTCTGTTCGTGGCTCAAAAACTACTGGTTATTTTGTATGGGAGTCAAAATGAAAAGCTTTAAATTTTCATAATTTTTAATTTGTGGAAAATTTTTGAAGCAAAAATTATTTTGAATTCCTAGTTTTGAATTCATTTTATTTCCAAATAATTATAACTTTATTTACACCTTCATAGTAAGAAGTGACTCTACGGCTAGGATTTGTTTTCTCTAGAAAGTTTCCAGTTAATCCATCAACCAAACTAAATAAAAATATTGATTCTTTTTTTTTAATTATGTTTTATCATGGTTTAACTAAGGTTCAGTGAACCTCAGTTTATAAAGGAATTGAGTCTTTGGAACAAAATCAAATATTTAAACCTCAATATCTTTAGAACTCGATGTTGTAAACCTTTGATATATCAAACTCAGATTATTTGATCTAACAGAATTCATAGTTTGAAATATCTAAGGTCTGTAACATTGGGTTGGAAAGATATAGTGATTAGAAAATCAGAGTTTGTGGCAAAGACTCAATTCCTTTGACGTGTTCTTTGAACCTTTGTCTGGTGAAGGATAATTGTGATATTTTAATTATCTAACTAAAATTTGTCAATCTGTCATAATGACTTACGAATTTATGCTGCTGCAGAAACAATGAAAATAGTGTGATAAATCAAATTAAATTATAAAAAAATGATATGTTCCTTATTTGGAGGAAAAGTTAGTTCTCATTTATGCAGACTTTTGCCAATATCAATCATTTTCTTGAAAACTACTTAGCCATTTTATTGATTTATGTGTTAAACACGTTTTTAATCTACTTATTACTCTCAATTCTTTAGTTTAACCTTAGGTAAGGAAAATGATTTGTATTGGCATAAGTCTGTATACCTAACAACTAACTTTTCCTCCAAATAAGCTGAAAACCATTTCATTCTTTTTCTCAATTAGATTTTAAAAGCACCATTGTGAATCGGACATAACCCTCTTTAAATAGATTAAATGGATTTCGCCTACACTCTACAATCACTTTAAGTATGTCCTCTCCCCCAAAAACTAATTATGTTAATGAATGCGCGTTTACTTGACAGATATAGACGTTTTACAATTCTATTTCAAACTGACTAATACCTGACTTTAACAACAGGGTGAGCGATTAAAAAATCCATTTTTAGAACCTCGCATTCATGAATAAATACTCCTATAACTCTGGCCTAGATACAAATGTCTTAAACGTGTAAGTCTGGTTTAAATATTAAATATCTGCAACCTGTGAGTCTGGTGTAAATATTATTTATTTGCAACCTGTGAGTCTGGTTTAAATTCTAAATATCTGGAACCTGTGAGTCTGGTTTAAATATTACATATTTGCAACCTGTGAGTCTAGTTCAAATATTATATATCTGCAACCTGTGAGTCTGGTTTAAATATTATATATCTGAAACCTGTGAGTCTGGTTTATATATTTTATATCTGCAACCTGTGAGTCTGGTTTAAATATTATATATCTGCAAGCTGTGAGTCTGGTTTAAATATGATATATCTGCAACCTGTAAGTCTGGTTGAGGTTCGATGATTTCATCTTGTTGCCCACCGTTCTCTGTATTCTCATTCTCTTGGTTTATCCTGAAAATTTATTAAAGGGAGTGTTCGCGATGTCCATATAAACTTCCTGTAAAGGGAATGTCGGCGTAATTTTAAGTTACTCTTTAGGAGTTAAGTGACTGTAACCCTTTAAATCGTTTTCTAAGTAAGGCTAAATAAGATATTGTTTTTCTAAATTGCAAAGTGAAAAATTCTGTCAATTTCTCTCCTTCTCTATGCTACATGAACCCGTAAGACAATTTAATATGGAGATCGAAAATTGCAATTGAAAATGATCAACTTTCAAATTGAAATAAAGGACATCGCCATTATTTTTGCTCTGACATAGGTGTATTATTCTTTGCATAAAGTGCCACTTAAACGGGAGATGAACTCATGTATTTACGTTTTTCAATATAAGTGATGTACTCAATATATCATATTTCAGAAAGACATTAACCCATAGATTAATTAAAATAACAGATTAAGATTTCGTTCACAATAACCCTGATGCAGAAGCCCAAAGGAGTTACCCGTAGTCGGCGAAGAACAGGCTCTCTCTCGGTAGAATTACAAGACAGAGAGAATAGACGAATTCTAGCATTTACTGAACATCTTTAAATGGTGCAGGAAAACCAACTGTATCGGGCGTATTACAGGCCACAGGATAAATTCAAATTTTTCAAATTGGACTGAATGGTTTTTTTATGTTCTTTTGTTTCTGTTTCTTTTGTTCCAACTTTGATATGATATGATATGACGTCAGATACGTTTAAAAATCATAAAAATATTGTTTATTCCCCCCCTCCCTTTCCCCCTCTCCCCCTTCTACTATATACTCATTTGTACCGTTCTCTTTCTCTTCGTCTTCTTCTCTCTTCTTTAGCTGGGTTTACGTCTTTCTTCCTTGCCTATCCACAAAGCCATGTGCATTTTTTAGGAATTATATATGCGAACAAATGAATATAAAGGTTTAATTTCAAATATATTGATTTATTAAGAAAATAAAAATATTGAAAAAGCCAAATGTTGGCTATATTATCTGCAACATGGATTACCCTGTGGTTCGATATATCATTGTTTATCCTAAATATTATTTTGTTATTTTACAGTTTTTTAAAGAGATAATAAAGAGATAATAAAGAGATAATAAAGAGATAATAAAGAGATAATAAAGAGATTTTTACAGGTAATGCAAATATATTTCATAGTTTATCTTAAACAACAATTGAAAAGTGGAGCTTGGCTTTTATTAAAGCTTAAATCATGATTTTTATATATTCAGTTTGGTTTTTTTGAGCTAAATATAGTACAAAGTAATAGTTGCAAACTTGCAAAGCTAATTTCATATTTAGAAAATTCTGTGAATAAGTTTTGTTAAAATATCTAAAATTAGAATAAATTTTGTTAAAATTTCTAAAATTAGAATAAGTTTTGTTAAAATATCTAAAATTAGAATAAGTTTTGTTAAAATATCTAAAATTATAATAAGTTTTGTTAAAATATCTAAAATTAGAATAAGTTATGTTAACCTAACTAAAATTAGAATAACCTGTCCCTGTTTTCTGATTTAAACTCGGTTGTTCTGACATAACTAGAATAATTGTCTCGGTTAGGATTTATATAAATAATAAATACTAAAGGTACTGTCCATGTAGTTTCATGTGAATCCATATTTATATAGTAGTAATCTCTGTTTGTTTTTGTATGTCCGATCATAACTCATGAACCCTTTGACCGATTTGCCCCAAGTTTTAATCGGGTAACTCGGTAGAACCAGAAGAATGTTCTTAGCTTGGTTAAAAAATTCCAAGTTGAGTGTATTGACTACAGTAGGTAACAATATGTTCCATGAAAAGCTGGGCTCCCAAGCTAGTCAAATATAAAGAGTGTCATTGAGAAATGTTCCTTAAAAACTTTTATTAAAGAATTTTCAATTGGTGTCATTAGATTGGGCAAAGGAACTGAGTTTTTGAAACAAACTCAAATTTTTATACCCCTATATCTCTGCAACCGGATGGTGTAAACCTTTGATATTTCAAACTTGGATTACTTGATCTAACATAATTCATAGTTTGAAATATTTAAGGTCTACTACATTGGGTTGAAAAGATATAGGGATTAGAACATCAGAGTTTGTTACAAAAACTCAATTCCTTTATCATAAAGGGATCTAGGGTACTGTTAGGAACATCTTAATCGCATCTTTGAGTAAGTGCCACTAAAAATTATCATAAAATTTGGTAAATAAATTTTAATGTTTGGATCTTGTTTTACAAATTAAAAAAGGGTAGAGGCCATGTTGTTCTTTTCTATGAAAAATTATGCAAAATTAAATCTTCTGTCACCTGTTATTTAAACTATCTGAAGGATCACTGCTTTTTTCTCTTTTCTTGGTCTTTTTGTTTCTCTTTCCAGTTACATTCTTTGTTTTACTTTTTCTTCCTTCTTCTTCTCCTTCTTCTTCTTTTTCTACTTTCTTTCTTATTCTTCTAGATCGCCCATTAACCACCCCGGATAAAGGTAGTTCCTCACTCATTATATTCTTAAAAGGAATTAAGACTTTGCCACAAACTCTAATTTCCTAACTACTTTATCACTGCAAACCAATGTCAAAGAACTTAGATTTCAAACTATGAAATCTGTTAGATCAAATAATCCAAGTTTTAAATATCAAAGGTTTACACCTTTGGTTACAAAGATATAGGGATTAGAAAATTTGAGTTTGTGGCAAAGACTCAATTCCTTTGTAGAATAAAAGGAGCGCGGAAATTGCGTTATTATATACAGGTATATATATTATTGTATAATCTCCTAGATTACTACATATATAGAACTGTTATTATATACTACATATATAGAACTGTTATTATATACAGTAGTATATTATTATATAATCTCCTAGAACTGTTCTACTATACTGGTATATATATTATTGTATAATCTCCTAGAACTGTTCTACTATACTGGAATATATATTATTGTATAATCTCCTAGAACTGTTCTACTATAATCGAATATATATTATTGTATAATCTCCTAAAACTGTTCTACTATACTGGTATATATATTATTGTATAATCTACTAGAACTGTTCTACTATACTGGAATATATATTATTGTATATTTTCCTAGAACTGTTCTACTATACTGGTATATATATTATTGTATAATCTACGAGAACTGTTCTACTATACCATGGAATATATATTATTGTATAATCTCTTATAGAACTGTTCTACTATAATGGAATATATATTATTGTATAATCTACTACATATATAGAACTGTTCTACTATACTGGAATATATATTATTGTATAATCTACTAAATATATAGAACTGTTCTACTATACTGGAATACATATTATTGTATAATCTACTCTATATATATAGAACTGTTCTACTATACTGGAATGTAAACAAGTTTACCTGGTTTCATTACTGGAGAAAGCTATGGCACAATACAGACCAACGGGGGGGGGGG
>NW_019396706.1:0-117013 GCF_000591075.1 Eurytemora carolleeae | reverse complement strand
TACTTAACCCAATCGCTTCACCCCGGATTGGTGACAGAACTTTGTAACTGCCCCTCCCCTAAATCCCCCTCCCCCCCATCTTAAAGATTTATCCTCCAGTTGTTAGCTGTCTATCCTAGCGTAGAGATCTCTGACGGCCATGTTATATTTTCCGTCTTAAGAGTGAATATATCGTGAAGGATGGAGGAGAAAAAGTGTATTTATTACAAAGTTTCATTTGGACTGCTAGTAACAGTTCTAGCCGCTGTTTCTACGGCTCTTACAATACATCTTTACACAAACAAAGTAAGTAATTAATTTTGCATATGAAAAAATATAATTCATGAAAATTGGATGAAAATAAGTATGTCACTATTACGCTTAATTATGAATTAAAAATAAATTTCTTTTTCATAATTAAAATCCTCCTTTTTTGAAAAAGGATGATTTTAGTCAGATTCATATTGTTTTCCCATGGTTTAGTTATTTTCATGTTATTTTATAGAAAATTAACAAAAACAGATTGTTCCCGTAAATCTAACTGTCCTTCTATTGAGACAGTGACAGTGAGTTAGGGTTTTCTAAAAAGTAAAGCTTTAGACGATAAGTAAAATTTATTTACTGTTGTAAATTGTTATATTGTTACTTTTCCTCCTTTATAGAAAACAGGCTAAAATTTATATAAAGGAAGATCTGGCAAATTAAAAAATATTAACGCTGTTGTTTTCTAAGCCATGTTTTGACTTGACAGTGCCAAATTTGACAAGATTATCCATTTGGGTAGATACTTGCACCGCTGTCTCTGTTTGGGTAGATAGTTGCAATGCTGTCCTTGTTTGGGTAGATAGCTGCAATGCTGTCCTTGTTTGGGTAGATAGCTGCACTGCTGTCCTTGTTTGGGTAGATACTTGCACTGCTGTCATTGTTTGGGTAGATAGCTGCACTGCTGTCCTTGTTTGGGTAGATAGCTGCAATGCTGTCCTTGTTTGGGTAGATAGCTGCACTGCTGTCCTTGTTTGGGTAGATACTTTCACTGCTGTCCTTGTTTGGGTAGATACTTGCACTGCTGTCCTTGTTTGGGTAGATAGCTGCACTGCTGTCCTTGTTTGGATAGATAGTTGCACTGCTCCTATGGACATATCAACAAATTTGGTCATGAGTGTAACTGTACCCATTTATCACAAGATGTTTCATTCATTCATTTCTTTATACGTGTTGCATTCATTCATTCTTTACACGTGCCTCTTTTAATCATTATGCAAAGAACTTTTTTTAAACACTATTTTCCTTTTTACGTGTTCGGTCATTTCTTTTTTAGAATTATGCAATTCATGTTTTTATCACTTTATTTCAAAACAATCAGTAGATAGTAAAGCCGGTGTTTTTTAATAGGATGACATTTAACATTTACTTCTCTTAAAAAGCTTTAGTTCCCTTTTTTCTAAAGAACTAGCATCCTTTGAAAATTGAATCACTATTGAGTTTTTGCCACACACTTTGATTTATCAAGGTTTACACTCTAAATTTGCAAAGATAAAGGAATTAGAAATTTTTTGTTGCGAAAACTGAGTTTACTAAAAAAAATTAAAAAGATTTTTTATAATCATTTTCTTTATTGAGTGGTGTTGAAAATTAACTCATTAGGTTTGATTAATTAACTAAGTTGTACATTAACATGTGCTGATTAAGATTTATATATATTTAAACCTTCCATTTTTAATATTTTCTATGAGAGGTAAAACCACTGGCGTTACGATATGGGGGGGGGGGGATATTGTTGGCCCATGTCTTAGGAATAATTTTCCTTATCAAAATGTATATTAGGCAAGTGTTATTTGATATGACAATGTTGTAGAATTTAATATTTCTACATGTTTAGTAAAAATGCATCAACTGTAAATATATCTGAATTATCCCGGTTCAAGTCCCGTCAATTGCAAAATCAAAATCTGATGAAAAGTCAAAAGAGCCACACTGATGAGCACTAATAGGGCGAAACACTGCGTCTATCGATATATTTAATACTAGCTGAAGTCTCAGGTATTCCTCGTGGAATTCTTTTTAAAAATCGAATTTTGAAAGAATAAAAGTTCGAATTCGATTTGTTTAGCCTTTGTTACCCCTGGGAAACCATGGGTTTCCTTTTAAAAATTTCAGCCAATTTTGTCCAACCGTTTTGTCAGCTATGGCTAACAATAACATATATAGCTATAACTAACAGATACAAATATATATATATAAACACTCCAAAATGGTTGGGGAAAGTAAAGTAGATGGTCTCAAAGTTGAAGAAGAGTTAAAATTCAGTGATAGTGATGGACCAAGCCTCTGTAGAGTAAAAAAGTAGATGTTAGTTCCACATTTATTGAAAATATATTTCTCCCTCCCCAGCCTAGACAGGAGTCTACTCTAGCCATCTATCAGTTTAGTTTTCTATATCTTTATTAGCGATCATAATTTGAATATACCTTTTATTATTTATTATTAACCATGTCGTTCAATGCTAAAACAATGGCACTTTAAGTCTGAGAAATCATTTAGATTTTGTAATCCTCATTTTTAAGTTTTCATAATGTTTGGTGGAATAAGATATTGTGAAGAATAAAAAGAAACTTAATATTAAAAATGATCTTGGTACAAAAATAGATTTGTTGACTGATGTACAGAGATAAATGAATTTATCCCCCCCCCCCCTCTCCTCCTTCTACTCTGGGGTGTAGTCCCACCCAAAAGGGGTGTGACCCCCCGTGGTCACAATATAGTAATAGGGGGACATTATCTAGCTACTGGAAGGGGTAGAGGGGGGGGGCGTGAATATAGGGCACATAAACACCTGGGGTTTAGCTCTCTACGGACTTAAGAGATGATTAATTGTTTTCTAGTTTCCGGAATATACAGGTGTAGTATATTATTATATAATCTCCTAGAAAGTCTTTGGAACAAAATCAAATATTTAAACCTCAATATCTTTAGAACTCGATGTTGTAAACCTTTGATATATCAAACTCAGATTATTTGATCTAATAAAAAAGAGAAAAAATGATAAAAATGAATTTTGTTATTCTGTTGTTGTTTTATCTTATATTTAACTATTTCAGGGTGAAGAGAATGCTGTACGTTTATCCAACAGTGAGATGGTTAAATCTGGAGATTCAAGCGGACTCTGGCGTGCACACTCTTTCCAGAATCCTAAACTTAATCTTTCTTTTCCGCAGCAGGCAGGTCAACCTGACCTTGAGATGGATATAGATGAGATTTATACCAACTGGACTCGTTGGTCGCGCTGCTCTAGACATTGTAAACAAAAACGAGCACGCCATTGCGCGCTTCCTCATATTTGCGGCTCAGCCGTGATAAAAATGGAGCGCGGCTGCCATAGTGATCGTTGTCGCGGCCGAGACTTTCATATTGTGAGAAAAAAGAAATTGCGACGAAAAACAAAAAATCAGTTAAAAAGAAATCGGGCCTTTTACACAAAGTGGTCGCGATGGACACCATGCACTGACTTCTGCCAGACTACCAGGGTCAAGTCCTGCAGGTTCCCCTTGGTGTGTGGGAACAACGAGGTGACCGAGGAGGCCTACTGCTACAGGGAAGGGAGCCAGTGTGAGACCTGGTATAAATCCGGGAAATCTCTGGATATTACTGATGAGGAAGGGTTTCCGCTCAAGTCCGAGACGGATAAAATCAACACACTTCAAGCCGAGTTTGAAACTCCAAACTTTAAAGACTATTCATCCCAGTGTGGGATCAGAAACCAGCAGACGAATTTGAATCCTAAAACATCAGATATTGCCTGGGCCTTGAGGATAATCGGCGGTCGGGAGGCTGATCCCGGCCGTTGGCCTTGGCAGATTGTGCTCTTAAACAAATACCGTGAGGCGTTTTGCGGAGGTACTTTGATCCATCCTAGATGGATAATGACTGCCAGCCATTGTGTCCGGAAACATTTGATAGTTCGGGTTGGAGAACACGATCTTGTGATCCATGAAGGATCAGAGAAAGAGTATGTTGTAAAGAGAGCGATAATCCATCCTGATTATAACAGAGATACAGTTGACAATGATGTAGCTCTGCTAGAACTCCCTGAACCTGTAGAGCTGGGTCCGCATGCTGGTCTTGCTTGTCTCCCTGAACAAGGGGAAATGCTGCCAGATCAGGAGCACTGTACTATTATTGGTTGGGGAAAGGAGAAGAAATCACATTTCTTTGGAACTGAAGTTCTTCACGAAGCAAGGGTAAGATAGATCATCTCTTATATATCTAACCTTTTATTAACATTTGACCATTTTTAAAAATAAAAACATTGTTTGTAATAATTATTTTGTTTAGGTACCAATAGTTCCCATGAGTGATTGTATGAGCGTGTATAAAAACTACTATATAACTGATAACATGTTCTGCGCCGGATACAAGGGAGGAAGAATTGACAGCTGTGCCGGAGATTCAGGTAACTTTCCTACATTATAAATGCTGGTCAACTTGGCAAAAACAATAGACTTTTTGGATTCCTTAGAGTCAAATTTATTTTTGTCAAACGTTTTTGTTTTAAACAACAAATTTTGTATTATTTTAGAGTTTTTAAAGTTTGTTTGAAAAATATAATATTTTTAAATGTTTTTCAGGTGGTCCGTTGTTATGCATGAAGAATAATCGTTGGACTGTGTACGGAATAACCTCGTTTGGTGAGGGGTGCGGGAGGCAGGGAAAATACGGAATCTACGCAAAAGTTCCCAATTACACGGACTGGCTTGAAAGGACAATTGAAACTGAAGAAAAAAATCGCGGGAAATAGTTGACTTTAATTGTGAATACAAATTTAATTATGTGATTCATTCAGCCTTCCTATTAAGAATGTGATTTTCTTCAGAGATTGAAAAATACCCTCTCTCCCTTCTCTCCTCTTAGGCCTTCATTAAAGTTGGAACAATGGCGGCCTAAATAAACAAAATGGTCGCCTAAAGAACCAAGATGACGGCCTAGAAAATTGTAACTGTGATGCAACAACGTGTAGCGGTCTCTTCCGGACACAAAAATATTCATTCTGTGTATGTATACCTCAAAACCTGTATCCTATAAGGAGGGATTTTTCCTCCCTATTCTTTAGGTTTCTAGTCCTAAATTATTGTTTAAATTATATAGTAGTTGTAATATTATCAATAGTGTGAAAGAATAAATGTTTACAATTAGATATTTTGGTTTATATTTTTATGAGACTTATGATTTTGATAATTTTAGGACAAATTTACATTTTTATGAGATGATATTGAAACAAAACAGCAAATTTTCTAGTTGTATATTTATCCGAAAAGATGAAAATTAAAATCATTAACTGAAGTATGGTATTATGACACTTGTCCTGCAGGACATATAAAAGTGTTAGAAAAATAGCATATTCCTTATTCTGAAGGACAAATAGTTTTAAGGACAAGTGAAGAGTATATGGATAAAAAATTGTAGGACAAATTATTTTTTTAGACCAAATGATTGTAGAACAACTGGCATATCGTTCTGGAAAATATATTTTCAATTAATTTAAAAGCTTTGAGGTAAAAAGAGAAAACTTTGTTTTTATAAATTGACCGATGACTGTTCTGGATATCGAACACGCTGTGAGAATTAGCTAATACTGATATCTCCTTATTAGATAGATATATTATTAATTGCTTTTGCTTCACATAGATCCAGAATTCTGAGGAAAGGTGCATGAATTATCAAGACGGGGTCGGTATTAAAGTAGCCCTAAACATGTGCACTTTAAAGCTAGGATATAATTAGCAAATTCTCATCGAAGTTTGCGTAATTTTGGACATATGTGATTGTGGAATTATTAAATAATTTAGCTTACGTTAATACAGTAAAAAACACGAAGATATTTTACTGAGACAAATCTTGCACCACACTTGAAAATCAAAATAAGTTTGTGTTCAACAATAAACAGAATAGCTGACACACTTTATTGATTCATTAAATCCTTGTTTTGCTGCATCCAAGAAAACAGAGATTAATCGCTATTATTAAACTGTTAACTCAAAAGCTCATAAAAAAAACATTAAAGGTTGTATGCACAATTCTCATCTTAAGAGTCCAACATGATAGCATAAATCGTTCTGATGATAATTTGCATCTACCCTTTTTCTAATT
The DNA here is from genome assembly GCF_000591075.1 of Eurytemora carolleeae. Lineage (NCBI taxonomy): Eukaryota > Metazoa > Arthropoda > Copepoda > Calanoida > Temoridae > Eurytemora > Eurytemora carolleeae. The sequence continues at coordinate 110,890 of NW_019396706.1, read as the reverse complement.
TGTTATCCACCATCAGTTGGGAAGCGCAATTATGTTGTAAAGTCACACAAAATGGAAAATTATGTTAAAAATTTGAAATGTATGAATTAAGGATCATTTCCGGCAGTAGCGAGATCTTCCTGTAATTAGGATTCCATATTATATACATATTGAAGTATTTTAGTATATATTGAATATTATATATATATATATATATATGCAGTATTTTAGTGTATATTGTATATTATATATACTGCAGTATTTTAGTATATATTGAATAACTGTTGTTGAATCTTAATTATATGTGCAAAAGAAAGTCCTACCAGAATGTCAATGAAAACAATTTTGTTTAAATTTTTTGCCAGCCTCCAGTTGTTGCATTAAATGTTCTGGGTAATGTAAACTGGTGGTCGGTATGAATATACATTACAATCTACACACTAGACCAGTATACGGATCATTGTATACCGGTTCGTATTATGCAACAATAGAGCCATGTGTGTTCCTCATAATATACTTTTCTTGCATATAATTACCTCGTTAAAATAAAATAAAAAATTCTGAAAAAAAAACAAGTTTTTGCTGAAAAAATGGTGTAAAAACAGATGGTGTTATTCCAACTTTTCAGATGCCATTAATTTTGATGTTTGTTTTGATAATTCAGCAGGAAAAGGGTTTTCTTCCCTGAAGCAGCTAGTTGATAATCAGATCGGTTTCGTCCTTCGTCTAGGGATCATGGTAATTTTTTAAGGTTGTTCATAATTTTAAAAATCCAGTATTTCCACAAATCCAGAAAAAAATTCCGAAAAGTCAAATTACGCTATCGACAAAGCCTGGAAAGACAAATTTCAAAGTACTTTCAGAGACAATTTCTGGTGAAGACAAATTCCGGAAGATACTTTTAAGTCTACGAGCGCAACCAACTAAATAACCTAATTTCCTCGAGATTATAGAAATAACATTAGAACATTTTCCGAAAAAATTTTGGAACTTACCTTTTCGAATATGTTTCTACACAATTTGTCTATTTGCAGTTTGTAAACTGTCGTCTTCATAATTTTTAGATTGGGTCAGGTTCATTGGTTATCTCTCTCCATATTGGTTGTATACTAGGGAGAAGGAAGTAGGAGTTTTAACATTTTATTTTCATAATTTTTTCCCAAATGATCAAATTTTTCCTTTTTGTAAAATAACCATTTAAAAAAAATTGCTTTTGTAATACATCATTCATTACCCAATAGATTTTAATATTTGTATAATAAGAAAAGAAAGAACTTTTTTTTTATGAACTATTTCTAATTATTAAGTTATGCATTTTTTTGATCAAATACTAACCCTCCCCAAGTCATTACAGTCAAAACTATTAAAATTTCAAAAAAGACTCTTGATAAGTACGATGTTTACCAATTGTGCATTTAAGAAACTGTGTCTTTGCTACAAATTCAAATTTGCTAATCCATATATCTTTGCAACCTGATCGTGTAAATCTTTGATATTTCAAACTGAGACTATATTTGATTTTCATAGTTTAAAATATCTAAGGTCCAAGATATTGGGTTGCATCGAGTTTAATAAATCCGAGTTTGTAGCAAAGACTCAATTCCTTCTATGCATTATCTAACAAAAAGTGTAATCGTGTAGGAAATCGTTCAATAACATTGCCTACGCAAAAGTTGTAAAAAGTTACACCATGATAGATTTTGTTGCATAACGTTTTGACTTTGCTGCATAAAGTAAAATCTAAAATTGTGCAAATTCGTTAACATTAAAATGTTTGAGCTTTGACCATCAAGATGTAATATAATCCCTATACAACGAAATCTTTCTCGTCACTAACTATATATTAATACTAGCTGAAGTGCCCGGCGTTGCCCGTAGCATTTTTAAGAAAAATCGAACATGAAAAATTGGATTTGTAAAAAATTGATTTTTTAGCCTATAATAATTATTGATTCAATTTCTTATTAATTTATAATCAATTTGTCGTCTTTTTTTGTTTTTTCACCTTTGCTTAGAATTGTGTGATTTGTGACTTGCTTATTTCTGCAAAGAAAATCTTAAAATTTTACTATGAAAATAAAAAACAATAAAGCAAATTATTCTTTTAATGTAAAATATATTAAGTCAGCTGTCATCGAACTCAGCTTGGAATTGGGTGTATGCTGATGTAAGATGTCAACCTTACTACCTGGAGAACCAAGATCATTACTACTGTAGTCCGGAGGGAGTAGTTACGTGTCTAGGTAATAAATAATGGTTGAGGGGGGGAGTCCAAGATGTTATAGTCCTCAGGGAGCAGTCACATGTCTAGGTAATAAATAATGGTTGAGGAGGGGAGTCCTAGATGCTATAGTCCGGAGGGTGCAATCACATGTCTAGGTAATAAAAAATGATTGAGGAGGGGAGTCCAAGATGTTATAGTCCGGAGGGAGCAGTCACATGTCTAGGTAATAAATAATGGTTGTCGATTATTATTTCGGTAATCTTAACGGAATAATCATGTGTAGTCATGTGTTTGGGTAAAATTTATAATAGGAAGGGGTGGGAAGGGTCAATTTCACATCTCTAAAATGTGTAAATGGATATAAGTGCTTAATGCGTAAAAGTAAATAACTTTGAATAACCTCATAAAACTATTATATCTAAACCTCGTTATAAAATTCGCGCATTCTTTAGTTTTAGACTATAACAGACTAATTTTTATTATTTAAACCTTGTTAAATGGTTTGGCTGGAAAGGACTGTAACAGACCTATCTTTAATATTTAAACCTTGTTAAGATGGTTGGGATGTAAAGGACTGTAACAGACCTATCTTTAATATTTAAACCTTGTTAAGATGGTTTGACTGGAAAGGACTGTAACAGACCTATCTTCAAAATTTAAACCTTGTTAAGATGGTTGGGATGGACAGGACTGTAACAGACCTATCTTTAATATATAAACCTTGTTAAGATGGTTGGAATGTAAAGGATTGTAACAGACCTATCTTTAAAATATAAATCTTGTTAAATGGTTTGGCTGGAAAGGACTGTAACAGACCTATCTTCAATATTTAAACCTTGTTAAGATGGTTGGTATGTAATGAATTATATAACCATGCTATTAATATCTGATTTATCTATATTCGTTTATCTATCTTATCATGTTTCATGTTGACCCTTACTGGCCATTACGGTCAGTTTGATTTCACCTGTATATAAAATGAATTAGTTCAACACGATTATTCGTTTAATACGGACGTAACGTAGCCTTGAGTTTTGGCTAAGGATAGAAAGCCTTGAGTATTGGCTAGAGATAAAGTCAGCTAGATTCTAATTAGACTTTGAGTAGAGTTATCGTTGCAGTATATAGCATCTAGATTTTTTACAGGTATGGACAGGACTGTAACAGACCTATCTTTAATACATAAACCTTGTTAAGATGGTTGGGATGTACAGGACAGTAACAGACCTATCTTTAATATATAAACCTTGTTAAGATGGTTGGGATGGACAGGACTGTAACAGACCTATCTTTAATATATAAACCTGGTTAAGATGGTTGGGATGGACAGGACTGTAATAGACCTATCTTTAATATTTAAATCTTGTTAAGATGGTTGGGATGGACAGGACTGTAACAGACCTATCTGCCCGAACAGCTGTCAGAACGGGATATGTATATCCCCAGGAGTGTGCAGGTCTCATAGTCATTCTTTAATTATTAATTTAACAACTTAATTATATTGTCTGCAGTCACTAGGCCTCCTGCAGATTAAATCAGTAATTTCCCTGTGGATATAAAATTTCTATATTTTAATTCAAAAAATGCTTTTTTCCAGATCATAAATTGTATTCTTTAATTTCCAATATAGAAAACAAAACTTACTCTTTTGCAGATGTGAGATGGGTTACCAGGGTTCCACGTGTCAGAATTGTATAAAGATGCCGGGATGCAAGTTTGGAGATTGTATTACAGCTTTCCAGTGTAATTGTTTACCCGGATGGAGTGTAAGTTAGTAGAATATAAGATTTGAAATCGGAGTTTACATCTAATTAAGAAACATAGTTGAACTAACCACGGATTTAACGTAATAAAACTACATTTTTGTTTCGAAATAAAGAAATGTTTAAAGCTTTTTTAAATAATCAGTTAATAAATATTAAATCCGCTATCTTCGCTCTCTTTTTTCGCTCATTTTAGTTTTTGGATCTAACATTTTTATTCAATGCCATTGTGTTGCTTTTATAATATATGGGATCTCTAGTTACTAAGTATTAAATGGATTTCAAAGCTCTACGCCTATTCTATTAAAGAGACTCCAAGTTATAAACCTATTATAGTAAAGGGACTCCAAGTTCTACACCTATTATAGTAAAGGGACTCCAAGTTCTAAACCTATTCTGTTAAAGGGACTCCAAGCTCTACACATATTATATTAACGGGACTCCAAGTTCTACACCTATTATAGTAAAGGGACTCCAAGTTCTAAACCTATTCTGTTAAAGGGACTCCAAGTTCTAAACCTATTCTATTAAAGGGACTTCAAATTCTAAACCTATTCTATTAAAGGGACTTCAAGTTCTAAACCTATTCTAATAAAGTGACTGTAAGTTCTACACATTTCCTATTAAAGGGACTTTAAGTTCTACACCTATTCTATTCTATTAAAGGGAGTTCAAAGTTCTACACCTATTATATTGAAGGGACTTCAAGTTAAAAACCTATTATATTAAAGGGAATCCAAGTTATGAACCTATTATGTTAAAGGGACTTCAAAGCTCTACGTCTATTCTATTAAAGGGATCTGACTGCAGTATTCCAGAATGTGCTCCGGGTTGTTCGAAGGACTACGGATACTGTGAGGTTAACACTTTTTAAACTCAAACCAAACTTAACCAAGAATTTTGGCTTTTCTATTCGATAAATCAGAAACAAATCGAAAAAAGATATTCTTTGTTATTAAAATTACTTTATTTTTGTTTATTAAAGTGGCCTGGAGACTGTTTCTGTATACAAGGAGTTGGTTACCAGGGTCCAAACTGCACAGATTGCAAACCATTATCAGGTTATATTGTATTTGTACTTATCAAACTTCCTACACCCCCCCCCCCCCCCCCCCCCACCTCCCCGACCAAGACATGCAAATAACTTTACTCTTTTTAAATTGCTTATTAACCTTGTTTTTAAATCACAGCAAGGAATGGTTGCACTGCTAAAACATTACTCCAACTTACTTTTGGGACCTCACATGATGCAAAGTAATATTTATTAGTTAAATATAGTTTTTGCCACAAACTCATACTTTCGAATCTTTTAAACCTGATGATGTAAAACTTAAACATTTCAAGCTTAGATTTGTAATATCAAAGACGAAATTGTGTTAAAAAGTTTTTGGCAAGAACTCAGTTTCTTAATTCTTATTCTGATTAAAGGTTGTAAATATGGGACCTGTAATAAACCTGGACAGTGTATATGTGAGGAGGGCTGGACTGGAACACTGTGTGATATTCCAGTCTGTAGAGAAGGTTGCCATGAACTAAATGGACATTGCAGGTGGGTCTGCATTGGGGTAAAATTCCAAGTGTTTGGAGTAAAACTCTTAGCATTGGGAGTAAATTCCCAGTGTTTGAAGTAAAATTCCCAGTGCCTGCAGTAAAGTTCTTAGGGTCTGTGGTAAAATTCTTAGGGTCTGTGGTGAAATTCTTAGGGTCTGTGGTAAAATGTTTAGGGTTTAGAGTAAAATTCCTATGGTTCAGGAGTCAAATTTCTAGGGTTGGAAGTAAAGTTTGGCGTTCCGAACGATTGAAATTACTAAAACGTGTAAAAAGAGCATTTACGTTTGATTTAATTAATTCTTTGATAATAAATGAGAATAAATTATTTAGTGTTCCGAACGACTGTATCTGCAACAAAGGGTTTGAAGGCGAGCTGTGTGATAAGTGTAGTAGATATCCAGGCTGTGTTAATGGATACTGTAACTCACCCTGGCAATGCATCTGTAATCCGGTAAATCAAAAATTATGTTACAGGGATTAAAGACGTTTTTTCATGTAGTTCTAGGGAAATTTCCGATTTATAACGGTACCCTAGAAACCTTCGCCTGCACAAATAATAAGGAAGTCTTGTCGATTTTTACTAGAAGATGTTAAATTCTGATATTTCCCTGATTTTTCGACTTTGCATGAATCTGCAAGTCATTTTAAAGAAAAACTGTAATCGAAAAAACTAATTTAAACAAGAAAAAGAAGCATATCTTATGCATCCTTGATTAGGCACAAAAGGCTTAAAGGGAACACTTGTGAAATGGACATGCTACTCTATAATGGACATGCTACTCTCTATAAATGGACATGCTACTCTATAAATGGACATGCTACTCTATAAATAAATGGACATGCTACTCTATAAATGAACATGCCACGACAGTTCCTGTAATAAAGCCTCATTTCTGTTGATAGCCCTGTATATGTGTGTTCAGGGTTTCAAGGGATTTTTCTGCAATGAGACCACTGTATCCTTTAAATCCAACTATCCTATCCAACCTCCACTACAGTACAGTCCTCCATCTAGACCTGGAAATTTCAGGGGATAAAAGAATCTCAACATTTATAATCTCAGCTAGATTTGTATCAGCAACAGATTAAGATTTCTAAAATTTAAATTACAATAATTATAATTAATGGAAACGGTTCAGCCAATATTTACCGAATATTAACCTTAAAAACTTCTAAATTATGTTTGATGATGTCTTTTCGTGTTTTTCAATTATTGAATAAAGAATTAGTATTACTATGTATTATTTATAGAAATTATTAAAAATTTTATTTGTATTAATCATAATTCTGAAATAAACTATTTAATTTTTTTTTTGTTTTTTTGTAAAGTTATTGTAGCTATTAACTAACTAGTGGTAGATGTTAAAATGAATAGATGTAACAATAGCCTCATCTCTAACAATTTTTTAATACAAACTATATCTTAAACAACTGTTATTACTTTTAAGGATTTCTTTCCTCCTAAACTCATTCTTAAAAAAGAGATGCTAAAGTTAGAAAACTTCATTTTAAATGTTTCTTTGCAGTAAAACTTGATTTGGTCAAAATAATATTTTCAAACCCCGATCTGTTTTAATCTATAGATTTTTATCTACATATCATGTAGATTGTGACATGGAAACGCCTCAACAAGGAAACGGATCAAAAATTATTTTTGAGGAATTTCCGTATTTTTAGAAATTCAAGGAAATCCCTCAAAAGTTCAGAATTGTTGAGGGATTCCCGAATATTTTGTATCCGTTTTCCAATATTTATAGTTTAATGGTTTCCTCTTTTTTTGATCAATTTTCTCATATTTTTGATACGTTTCCGCTTTTTAAAAAGTTTTTGAAAAAAGCGGAAACAAATCAAAAATATGAGGAAACAGACCTTAAAATTTGAGGAAACTGATCAAAAATATGAGGGTACATATCAATTAAAAAGTTTTTGAAAAAAGAGGAAACGGATCAAAAAAATGAGGATACGTACCAAAAATATTGGGCCCCTCAAAAATATTGGGAAATCCCTCGAAAATATTTGAAAAAAATAAAGCGGAAACGGACATACAAATCTGGTAAATCGATCAAAAAAAGAGGAAACTCCTCAAAATTTTAATTTCGAGGGATTTCCGAAAAATTTGAAGAAATCACGGAAGCACCTCAAAAAAAACCTACTTTTGAGGGGTTTCCGCTTATTTTTGATCCGTTTTCGTGTTGAGGCGTTTCCTTGTCACCCATGAAGATGTAAGTAATTTTGAATCCATAAAATAATTATATCTGATGTGATTAAAGTACATCTAAGAAATCTTGAAACTTGCAAATGTTTTTATAAATTATCAAATTGAAAAGTTGAGAAGAGAATAAAAAATTTGTACTTTGAAAAGAACTAAACAGCTGTCTAGACAAACTCAAAATTTCTAATCTTTGCACTTTATCTTCCTCTAGACCTTAGATATTTCAAATTATGAATTCTGCTAGATCAAATAGAGCCAAAGTTTATGATATCAAAGTTTTAACCTTCAGGTTGCAAAGATTAATGGATAAGAAAATTATTTTTGCTGGAACTGTTCAGTTTCTCAGACCCTTAGACCTTTAGACCTCGATGCAAAGATGACAATGAACGATTCACAAAGCTTTATCGGATCAATAATGTGGAAGATATTTTCGTTTTTCTATTTTTAAAAGTATTTAATTCTGATAATTCCTACATTTTTTCCTGCAGTAGAACTTTACTTTTGTGAAGAAACCCCAATTGAAAAATATTAGTTTTCAAAATAAAAAACTGTGAAAATTGATCAGACCATTGTGAATTGCACAACGTGTCCCTATACAGAGAGACTTGGAGAAGTGATACAGTCCTCTAATACCAGTACGAAGATGGAGATTAATAGAACTTTTATCTGCAAGAACCAGAAATGTAATTTACTGTATCACATGTGAAAAGTGTAAATACATTGGAGACTTTAGGACTAAACTCATTTGTTTATGTCCAGTTCTTTAAAAAGATAAAATACTATCCTTTAATCCCCCCTCCTACCCCTCCTACCTTCCGTTGTAGATTTTAGATTTTGGTTGACCGGATGGGGAGGGAGGCGGCAAAATTCTGTTTTTGCTTTACCGGAGGAAGAAAAGTCCCGATTTTAGGGGGGATTTACGTTTATTTTAATTTCTGAGTTAAAGGATAAGTTTTTTAACCTTATTGAGCCCATTAAGAATAAAATCATTCAAACGACAACTAGATTATTTCTATTATTTATCTATTAAATCTCAAATAATACAATCAGTACTTAAATTGAAAAAAAAATACAGGACAGGAGTACAGAGTATGATATTACATGGTATAACAGGGTGTCCCAATAAAGATGAGAATTAAGTGACAACTTCTTCCCATTTTTGTGTTGCATTATTAAATATTACGTAATCACAATTTTGCATGGTTAAATAATAATAATAATAATATAATAATAATATAAATAATAATATAAAAATAATAATAATAATATAACAAGTTGCATGGTTAAATAATAAATTAACTTTCAAAACTAAAGGGAATACTGTGGTTCCGTGGTGTACAATTTGTTCACCTATAGAATTGAGATTAATGTAGATATTGATAACTCCGTCAAATTTGAAGATACACAGAAGGCAGACCACAATTTAAAAAGCTCATTAGACAAATAAATAAAATCATTTATAGATACATACATTGTTATCTATTTATTTATTTCACATTGTTTACCGGGAGACCATGTACCATGTACACTTACAGGTTACGCATGTATACAATATACATGTTACTGAGGTTACAGTAGAATAAAGGGTTAAAGTACTAGTACAGGGTAAAGGTCAGATCACATGGTAGTATAAATTTCCCTGGCAGAGGATAATTGAATTTGCTTACTGTCCCTTTTTGCCTTACAGTATGTATTTGTACTGTACAGCTTGCTCTCGGTGATGAAAAGTCGGCCAGATACAGGCGAGTTTACAGAGGTACAGAGAGCATGTACGTGTATAGTATAAGGCACATTGGTTAGGGGTTTACAGTTAGTACTGCAGGATAATGAGTACAAATAGAAGTAAATCGAGTACAGGGTATTTTCATATTGGAGAGCTGTAAAGTTTTAGGGTACAGGGTACAGAGCAGGGGGGGGTGGGGGCACAGAGCAATGTCAGCTATACACTATTGCAGAGTACAATTCACAGGTTCAGTCTACAGTACAAAGGTTTCAAAGTAGAGGGTGTACAGAGTACAGTGTAAAAAGTGCAGATTCGCGGGCACAATTATCAGAGTACAGATGACATAGAGCTAGTATTCATATATCATATAATCAAAAGGTACAATGGTTCAATGTTTTGTATAGAGTACAGGTTATAACATGGATCAGCCGCTACATGCAAAGAGTAAGGGAGGCTTACCAGAATCAAAATTGAGTAGCCTAATCCCGCCCCCTCTAGTCAACTTAAAACGATTTTATACTGCCTGCTTCCCCTTCCAGTAAACCAAAAACGATTGAATACAGCCTCCCTCCTTCTCCGGTAAACCAAAATTCTGTATTTACGGCCACCGCCAATGTAAAATTCAAAATGTACTCTCTAAAACTGGTTTGTAAATTGTCCACGTGGCCTCCTGGTTTCAGTAATCAGTCTAGTCTAGTCTTTCAAGCAAACACAAGTTGATCATTTATCATTATCGTGATTTCGTGAAGGATTGCCTAGTTAATCCCAGTTCACCCTAGTTCATCCCAGTTCTTCCCAGTTCATCCTAGTTCACCCTAGTTCACCTTATATCATCCCAGTTTATCCCAGTTCGTCCCAGAATATCCCAGTTCACCCTAGTTCATCCTAGTTCACTCTAGTTCATCCCAGATTATACCAGTTAATCCCAGTTCATCCTAGTTCACCTCAGTTCATCCCAGTTCACCTTAGTTCATCCCAGTTCACCCTAGTTCATCCTAGTTCACCCTAGGTCATCCCAGTTCTTCCCAGTTCATCCTAGTTCACCCTATTTCACCCTAGTTCTTTCCAGTTCATCCTAGTTCACTCTAGTTCATCCCAGTTTATCCCAGTTTATCCCAGTTCAACCCAGTTCATCCAAGTTCACCCTAGTTCATCCCAGTTCACCCTAGTAATCAGTCTAGTAATCAGTCTAGTCTAGTCTTTCAAGCAAACACAAGTTGATCATTGTATCATTATCGTGAAGGATTGCCTAGTTAATCCCAGTTCACCCTAGTTCATCCCAGTTCTTCCCAGTTCATCCTAGTTCACCCTAGTTCACCTTAGATCATCCCAATTTATCCCAGTTCGTCCCAGTATATCCCAGTTCACCCTAGTTCATCCTAGTTCACTCTAGTTCATCCCAGATTATACCAGTTCATCCCAGTTCTTCCCAGTTCATCCTACTTTATCCCAGTTCCCCTTAGTTCTTTCCAGTTTATCATTGTTCATCCCAGTTCATCTCAGTTCATCCTAGTTCATCCCAGTTCATCCTAGTTCATACCAGTTCATCCCAGTTCATCCTAGTTCATCCTAGTTCATCCCATTTCACTCTAGTTCATCCCAGTTCATCCCAGTTTCCCCTAGTTCATCCCAGTTCCCCCTAGTTCATCCTAGTACATTCCAGTTCATCCTTGTTCATCCCAGTTCATTCTAGTTCATCCTAGTTCACCCTAGTTCACCCTATTTCACCCTAGTACATCCCAGTTCACCCTAGTTCATCACAGTTTATCCAAGTTCACCCTAGTTAATCCCAGTTCACCCTAGTTCATCCCAGTTCTTCCCAGTTCATCCTACTTTATGGCAGTTCCCCCGTAGTTCATCCCAGTTCACCCTAGTTCACCCTAGTTGATCCCAGTTGATCCCAGTACATACCAGTTCATCCCAGTTTATCCTAGTTTACCCCAGTTCACCCCAGTTCTTCCCAGTTCGTCCCAGTATATCCCAGTTCACCCAAGTTCATCCCAGTTCTTCCCAGTTCATCCTACCTTATCCCAGTTCCTCCTACTTCATCCCAGTTCATCCTAGTTCATTTCAGTTTATCTTTGTTCATCCTAGTTCATCCTAGTTTATCCTACTTTATCCCAGTTCCCCCTAGTTCATCCCAGTTCATCCTAGTACATTTCAGTTCATCCTTGTTCATCCCAGTTCATCCTGTTTTATCCCAGTTCCCCCTAGTTCATGCCAGTTCATCCTAGTTCATTCCATTTATCCTTGTTCATCCCAGTTTATCCTAGTTCATCCCAGTTCATCCCAGTTTATCCTAGTTCACCCCAGTTCATCCCACATCCTAGTTTATCCTAGTTCATCCCAGTTTATCCTAGTTTATCCTAGTACACCCCAGTTCATCCCAGTTCATCCCAGTTCACCCTAGTTCACCTTAGTTCATCCCAGTTCATCCCAGTTCATCCTATTTTATCCCAGTTCCCCCTAGTTCATCCCAGTTCATCCTAGTTCATTCCAGTTTATCCTTGTTCATCCCAGTTTATCCTAGTTCATCCCAGTTCACCCTAGTTCACCCTAGTTGATCCCAGTTCATCCCAGTACATCCCAGTTCATCCCATTTTATCCTAGTTAACCCCAGTTCATCCCAGTTCTTCCCAGTTCATCCTACTTTATCCCAGTTCCCCCTAGTTCATCCCAGTTAACCCTAGTTCACCCTAGTTGATCCCAGTACATCTCAGTTCATCCCAGTTTATTCTAGTTCATCCCAGTTCTTCCCAGTTCACCCTAGTTCACCCTAGTTCACCTTAGTTCATCCCAGTTTATCCCAGTTTATCCCAGTATATCCCAGTTCACCCAAGTTCATCCCAGTTCTTCCCAGTTCATCCTACCTTATCCCAGTTCCTCCTACTTCATCCCAGTTCATCCTAGTTCATTTCAGTTTACCTTTGTTCATCCCAGTTCATCATAGTTCATCCTACTTTATCCCAGTTCCCCCTAGTTCATGCCAGTTCATCCTAGTTCATTCCAGTTTATCTTTGTTCATTCCAGTTTATCCTAGTTCATCCCAGTTCATCCCAGATTATCCTAGTTCACCCCAGTTCATCCCAGTTCATCCTAGTTTATCCTAGTTCATCCCAGTTTATCCTAGTTTATCCAAGTACACCCCAGTTCATCCCAGCTCATCCCAGCTCACCCTATTTCACCTTAGTTCATCCCAGTTCATCCCAGTTCATCCTATTTATCCCAGTTCCCCCTAGTTCATCCCAGTTCATCCTAGTTCATTCCAGTTTATCCTTGTTCATCCCAGTTTTCCTATTTCATCCCAGTTCATCCCAGATTATCCTAGTTCACCCTTGTTCACCCCAGTTCACCCCAGTTCACCCCAGTTCATCCCAGTTCATCCTAGTTCACTCTAGTTCACCTTAGATCATCCCAGTTTATCCCAGTTTATCCCAGTTCGTCCCAGTATATCCCAGTTCAACTAAGTTCATCCCAGTTCTTCCCAGTTCATCCTACTTTATCCCAGTTCCCCCTAGTTCATCCCAGTTCACCCTAGTTCACCCTAGTTGATTCCAGTACATCTCAGTTCATCCCAGTTTATCCTAGTTCACCCCAGTTCACCCCAGTTCATCCCAGTTCTTCCCAGTACATTTCAGGTCATCCTTGTTCATCCCAGTTCATCCTAGTTCACCCTATTTCACCCTAGTTCATCCCATTTAACCCTAGTTCATCAAAGTTCATCCTAGTTCACCCTAGTTCATTCCAGTTCTTTCCAGTTCATCCTAGTTCACTCTAGTTCATCCCAGTTCTTCCCAGTTCATTCTACTTAATCCCAGTTCCCCCTAGTTCATCCCAGTTCATCCCAGTTCACCCTAGTTGATCCCAGTATTATCAAGTTCATCCCGGTTTATCCTAGTTCACCCCAGTTCGCCCCAGTTCATGCCAGTTCATCCCAGTTCTTCCCAGTTCATCCTAGTTCACCCTAGTTCACCTCATTTTATCCCAGTTCATCCCAGTTTATCCCAGTTCACCCTAGTTCATCCCAGTTCATCCTACTTTATCCCAGTTCATCCTAGTTCATTCCAGTTTATCTTTGTTCATCTCAGTTCATCCTAGTTCACCCTATTTCACGGTAGTTCTTCCCAGTTCATCCTAGTTCACTCTAGTTCATCCCAGTTTATCCCAGTTTATCCCAGTTTATCCCAGTTCAACCCAGTTCATCCTAGTTCACCCAAGTTCATCCCAGTTCACCCTAGATCATCCCAGTTCACCCTAGTTCATCCTAGTTCACTCTATTTCATCCCAGATTATACCAGTTAATCCCAGTTCATCCCAGTTCATCCTAGTTCACCCCAGTTCATCCCAGTTCACTCTAGTTCATCCTAGTTCACCCTAGGTCATCCCAGTTCTTCCCAGTTCATCCTAATTCACTCTAGTTCATCCCAGTTCATCCCAGTTCATATTAGTTCACCCTAGTTCATCCCAGTTCTTTCCAGTTCATCCTAGTTCACTCTAGTTCATCCCAGTTCTTCCCAGTTTATCCTACTTTATCCCAGTTCCCCCTAGTTCATCCCAGTTCATCCCAGTTCACCCTAGTTGATCCCAGTTGATCCCAGTATATCCAAGTTCATCCCGGTTTATCCTAGTTCACCCCAGTTCGCCCCAGTTCACCCCAGTTCATCCCAGTTCATCCCAGTTCTTCCCAGTTCATCCTAGTTCACCCTAGTTCACCTCATTTTATCCCAGTTCATCCCAGTTTATCCCAGTTCACACTAGTTCATCCCAGTTCATCCTATTTTATCCCAGTTCATCCTAGTTCATTCCAGTTTATCTTTGTTCATCCCAGTTCATCCTAGTTCACCCTATTTCACCCTAGGTCTTCCCAGTTCATCCTAATTCACTCTAGTTCATCCCAGTTTATCCCAGTTTATCCCAGTTCAACCCAGTTCATCTTAGTTCACCCTAGTTCATCCCAGTTCACCCTAGATCATCCCAGTTCACCCTAGTTCATCCTAGTTCACTCTATTTCATCCCAGTTCTTCCCAGTTCATCCTAATTCACTCTAGTTCATCCATGTTCATCCCAGTTCATCCTTCAAGAATTAATAATCAAAAGTGAATATTTTCAATTTTTTTTACAAATTATAACCTGAGTTAATTTCCTGTTTAAAAAAAAGTTTTTTGTTTATTTTCTTGTGATTTTTAAAATTTTTTTTTACAGTTTTAATTATTGATTGATGGTTATGATGGATGGTTAGTGTATTTCATATTTTAAATCTTTATTTTTAATAGTGCAACTATAACACCTATACTTTATTTACTCTATGAAGTTTGTATCTTCATAAACGCCAAATTTTAAATCGTGCAAGTTTTATAACAATTTAAAGATTTTAAGAAAATATTTGTAATACTTTTTTTCAAATGTAGATTTTTTTTATTTTGTAAAATTGGTCACATTATTCTCCTGATTTCCCCAATCAACATTTGAGGCAAATCGGTCCAGGAGTTTATGAGTTATGATCGGAAATTGGTCAATAAATTCATATGCAATGTATGTTAGAGGAATAAAAAAAATTGAGTGAAACTCTTCAGCAGGTGTAATTTGGGCGAAACATGAGTTGGGTGAATCGTAATTTGGGTGAAACGTAGTATTGAGTGAAAAGTGAATTGGGTGAAACGTTATTGGGTGAAACGTATTTCACCTAAAATTGGGTGAAACGTTTTGGGTGAAATGTGATTGGGTGAAACGTGATTGGGCGAACTGTTACCACACCGCAAAAATATTTGTTTATAATTCTGCATTGCACATATTTTTTACTTTTATGGAACGAGCAAATAATTTCACTTTACATTCAGAATAGTTGCAAATGCAGCTAATTCTGTTAATTCTTTCAAGTATACTGGATTGGGGAGTTTCCTGGAACATTTTTGTTATCTGGGGGTTCAACACGATTCCTTAAAGTCCACAGGGTCATAAATATGGACTTGGGAGTCTACTAGGACCTCACCACGAGTTTCCTGGGTCTTCATCACGGAAGTGGGAGTTTCCTGGGTCCTCATCACGGAAGTTGGAGTTGCCTGGATCCTCATCAAGAAAGTTGGAGTCTCCTGGGTCCTCATCAAGGAAGTGGAAGTCTTCAGGGTCGTCACCACGTACGGAAGTGGAAGTCTCCATGGGTCCTCATCACGGAAGTGGGAGTCTCCTAAGTCCTCATTACGGAAGTGTGAGTCTCCTGGGTCCTCAACACTGAAGTGTTAGTCTCCTGGGACCTAATCACGGAAGCGTAAGTCTCCTGGGTCCCAATCACGAAAGTGTGAGTCTCCTGGACTTTAATCACAGAAGCAAAGAGAATAGAATATATATTAGAGTGGTATTTAGACAATCCCTGGGTATGAATTTTGTCAGTCCCTTTCAGCCTGAAAGGGAGTTCAAAGTGTACAAATCATGTAAATGTTCACAAATAATATGCAGTAGAGTACATTAATACAGTATGTTCCCTAGACTATCCATTTAAATTTCAAATTTTTTAAAGCTGTTAAATAAACTTTATAAAATAAATTAGGTGAATAAAAAACATCAATTGATTTATAGTTATAAGTGAAAATCATCGTTTGTAAAGTGAAAGGCACAGAGTCTATGTGAAATGATCATTGGTCAAATATGAAAGCAGCATATTTCATTTCTTTTAATATTAATTTTAGATTTTCTATAAAATGATGTTCCAGGGCCCAAAAGGTTATATAGCACAAATACGTGAAGTACACCTGCAGTATGGAAACAGTACAACAAAATGGCCGTTTTATAATTTGTTCTAGTAAATTCCACTCTAATATATATTATATTCTCTTTGCACAGAAGTGTGAGCTCCGGGGCTTTAATCACAGAAGTGTGAGCTCCTGGGACCTCACCAAGCAAGATAATTCTAAATATAACTGTTCTCATCTGAGCACAAAATACAGAAGAACGAGTAAATTGCATTATCACAAATACTATATACATTTTTTGCCCTCTATCTGGCTAAAACATTGACTATCAGTCTAAAGCATTGACTTCTGTCTAATAAAATGTTTGTCTGATTATCATTTTGTCCTTTCTAAAATTTGTACTTTCTAATATTTGTCCTGTCTGGTTTAGTTTATCAAAAAATCCCTAAAATTTATTTTTTTCTCACTGTGTCAAAATATAAATATTAAATTTCAAAAACAATTTTCTGTTAAAATCAAATAAAGTTTTATTAATAACAAACACTACGTTTCATTTCCTTTTTTATGAGATATTTGTTTTCCCGGGAAAGTGTCCAAATCAGCAAAATCAGTTTTCTTCTTATGATAAACTTCAGATTCGGATCAATTCAGTTTCCAACTCAAAACTAGAAGCATGGTAAGTGTTAAGCAAACAAACCCAAATACAGTGGTACGGTATTATATCAATTCAATGAAGACGACTTTTTAAATAAGTTTTAATTGTTTACAAGCTTTTTCGAATTATAGGTTTACAAGTAATTAAAAAGAAGCTTTTTTATCCAAATCTTCTCTTTTTTTCATTTTTATGTGTATCTATGCTGTTTGAAATAAATCAAAATTCGTCTTCATCGTATTTATATAATCGCCTACCACTGTAGTAAACTCAATCAGAGATGATCATTTTTGTAATGGACAAAATGAAGTCCAGGAATTCAGCTGCATAACTCGATATCTATGAATTCAGTTGCTGAACTCGATATCCAGGAATTCAGCTCCTTAACTTGATATCCAGGAATTCCACTGCTGAACTTGATATCCAGGAACTTAGCTGCTGAACTTGATATCCAACATTTAACTACTAAATTTGATATCCAGGAATTCAGCTACTGAAATAGATATCCAGGAATTCAGCTGCTGAACTTGATATCCAGGAATTCAGCTACTGAAATAGATATCCTGGAATTCAGCTGCTGAACTTGATATCCAGGAATTCAGCTGCTGAATTTGATATCCAGGAATTCAGCTATTGAAATTGATATCCAGAAGACAAACTTTAAAGATGAGTCGGGTTCAACTTCTAAAAAGAATTGAGTCTTTACCACAAACTCAAATTTTCTAATTACTTATTATTATGTTGAACTTAGATTATTTAATCTTACGGAATTCTATACTTTGAAATATCTAAGCTCTACGACATTACGTTGTATAGATAAAGGAATAAGAAAATCAGAGTTTTTGTAAATACTCAAAGAAATTGACAAAACATTTCAAAGTGAAACTTGGCTTTAAATGTCTCTTTACTATTCACAACACTGGCTCATAAACCTGTAATTGAGAATTGGTTGATTGGAAATCGTCGTTTCAAGAATATGACAAAGTTACTAAGGTTTTTATCACAACTCTAATTTTCTATTCCCTTTATCTTTGGAAAATGATGCTGTAGACCTTTGTTATTTCAAACAATAAATTCTCTTGGATCAAATCGTTTAAGTTTGAAATATCAAAGGTTTACACCATCATGTTGCAAATATTTAAGGATGAGAAAATTTAAGTTTCTTGTAAAAAGTTCTTTTTGGTTATTTCATTATATTTTCTGCAGTAACCTAAAAGGTGCTTTTTGGAATTTGTAGGTTTTATAATTCGTAAAAGTAAATATGTCGTTTCATAAGTTCTAAATAAGCCAGTTGGGAATCAATTACGGTAATTTTGATTAAACGTAAACCTTTTATACAAAGGAACTGAACACTTGCCTGAAACTACAATTTTCTAATCTTCTTGAAATTAATGATATTATGGAGACCTTTTTTAATTCAAACTGAATTTATTAGATTGTATATTGTTCCACAACATTTGAAGGTTGCAAAGTTACGTGGATAAGAAAATTGGAGTTTTATGAAATTGTTCTTTCCGTTTCTTCTATACAATAACAACATATTTATTTTTTAGGGTTTCGTTTTGGCGTTCCTAATTTTAGGTCAAAGTAGTTTATCCTTGGGACAAAGTGGGTAAGATAAATAATAGGAAAATTCCAGTCATAAACTTAATACAACAAATTGTTTAGTTCTATGTCCATGAATCCGGTTTGGAACTGGATCTATGCTGATGTAAGGCACGGAGTATTATTATATTGAGATGGAGTTGATCTGGGCGCCATGCCACTTGAAGACAGTCCGCCATTTATATCAAGTCGTCTTCTCTGGCCCTATTCTTTTAGAATATTTTCATTAATCTTTCACAAAATACTAAAGTTTCAATCTTTTCCAACGGGTCTACAAAATTTAACAAAATATGCATCAACTATTAAAACCAGGTCGGCTTTACAGTGCCCTTGGTTTTTAACTTGTTTAATGATTGTGTAAGTTGTATCCGGCATAATTTCACAATTTTCAATAAATATTCGCTTAAAACTATGCATTTAAATTAGTACCTTTTGATTCCTATCCATTAAACATACTTCGTGCTGGCAGATGTCAGCCCTACTATCTGGAGCACCAAGATCATTATTTCTGTACCCCATCAGGCAGAGTCATGTGTCTAGGTAGGATGGAACTTATTCATATTTTTAATTTTTTATTAGGATTAATCTAGTTTGGCTTTGTTTGATGGTTGGGACGGAGAGGATTAGTTAAGTATTGTATTTAGATTGTTGGGAAGGGTAGGATTAGTTTAGTCTTGTATCTAGATGGTTGGGACGGAGAGGATTAGTTAAGTATTGTATCTAGATGGTTGGGAAGGGTAGGATTATTTTAGTCTTGTATCTAGATGGTTGGGACGAAGAGGATTAGTTTAGTCTTGTATCTAGATGGTTGGGACGGAGAGGATTAGTTTAGTATTGTATTTAGATTGTTGGGAAGGGTAGGATTAGTTTAGTATTGTATCTAGATGGTTGAGACGGAGAGGATTAGTTAAGTATTGTATCTAGATGGTTGGGAAGGGTAGGATTATTTTAGTCTTGTATCTAGATGGTTGGGACGAAGAGGATTAGTTTAGTCTTGTATCTAGATGGTTGGGACAGAGAGGATTAGTTAAGTATTGTATAAAGATGGTTGGGAAGGGTAGGATTAGTTTAGTATTGTATTTAGATTGTTGGGAAGGGTAGGATTAGTTTAGTATTGTATCTAGATGGTTGGGAAGGGTAGGATTAGTTTAGTATTGTATCTAGATGGTTGAGACGGAGAGGATTAGTTTAGTATTGTATCTAGGTGGTTGGGACGGAGAGGATTAGCTAAGTATTGTTTTTAGATTGTTGGGAAGGGTAGGATTAGTTTAGTATTGTATCTAGATGGTTGGGACGGAGAGGATTGTAAGATTCCAATCTGTCCGTATGGATGTAACAACGGAGAATGTGTAGCTCCAAATACCTGCAGGTTAGGATCAAGTTTCTTCCCGATTAGTTTCCTGACTCCGTTCGTTTAAAAAAAATGGAAATTGACATGAAAAAGCTTGGTTCGTTTTCATCTTCATGTTGTTATTCATGTTACAGTGGCTTGTTTTGGGTATGTTGTTATATTCACGAAACTTTTTAATTTACATCGATTTTTGGGAGGATTTCTTAATTTTTCTTTCAGTGAACAGTCGCCATGCACAAATTTTTGTCTTCTATTCCTTATGAAATTGAGTCTTTCCCTCAAAGTCTAATTTTCTAATCCCTTATATCTTTTCAACCTGATGGTGTAAATCTTTGATATTTCAAAACTATATTATTTGGTCCAACAGAATTCATAGTTTGAAATATCAAAGATCAGAATTTGTGACAAAAACTCATTTGCTTTGCACCCTATAATGTTGTATACCTTTTATATTTAAAGATTACGAATTCTGTTCGATTTAATATTCTATGATTGAAAGATTTACACCATCTGCAGGTTGTGAAGATATAGAGATTTGAAAATTATAGGAATTAATGGCAAGTTATTATTTAGATTATTATTTGCAGATGTGAGATGGGTTATCAGGGTTCCACGTGTCAGAATTGTATAAAGATGCCGGGATGCAAGTTTGGAGATTGTGTCAAAGCTTTCCAGTGTAATTGCCTGGAAGGCTGGAGTGTAAGTTCTCAAAAATATTTGAAGATTTCACTTTTAGAAAAAATCGAACTTACTCGAAAGCATTTAAGCAATTAAGGTCATTTTGTTCGGAAGTACGGTCAGAATGTTATGGATATAAAATTGTGTGATATATTTAACAAAGTGATCATAATTTCGAAATAAATTATAGGACTTAGCATTGTTTGAAATAGCGCTTAGCTACGTCCAGTACTGCGTAAAGATTTTAAGATTGATTCCAGAAATACGTAAAAAAAATCCTCAGGAGATAAACAACAACTCCGTTCGGTTCGCTTTCAAATTCAAACGTGTTGACATCAGATTGTAAAAACGGAATGAATATAATTGTTGTCTATAATAAAGGGGTTGGATTGCAGTGTTCCTAAATGTTCTCCAGGATGTTCTGAGGATTATGGATATTGTGAGGTAAAAAATATTAACATTAAAGCAATCTTTTTCATTTTCAATTTAATTGATGTTGGTCCTATGATGTTTAACAAGAAACTTTATAAATCTAATTAAATATAGTATTATAATTTTTTTTTAAATGTTTATTACAATTGTACAATGTTTTAAAATGCAAATAATAAAATGACAGGTTTTATTGTAAATGCATGTATATTGTATATTATGGTAGTGGCCTGGAGAATGTGCCTGTATCCATGGTAGTGGATTTACAGGAGAGAACTGCACTGAGTGTGCTACTATGGCAGGTATTATCTATATAATAAAACAAGACATTCGTATACGTATATTTTGTCTTTAGCCGGCCAAACGGCTTGACCGATTGGGCTGAAATTTTTTGGGGACACTCATGGGTGGCCAGGGGGTGCTATAAACTAAAAAATTCGAATTAAAAAAAAATTTATAATTTTCCTCCAATTTTTCTTCTTCATTTTTTTCCACGGGCAACGCCGGGCCCTTCAGCTAATATCTAATATTTTCGAATCTCAGAGATATATTTTCAGACTACAATATCTTAATAACATTGTAATAGTTTATTTGCCGGTTAAGTGAACAATCTCTTTAATTTTATTATTTCTATTTTAGGATGCAAGCACGGTTACTGTAATAAACCTGGCCAGTGTATATGTGAGGATGGTTGGACTGGAACATTGTGTGATGATCCAGTCTGTAGAGAAGGATGTCATGAACATAATGGACATTGCAGGTTTCTTTCTTATTCTTTACAAACTTTACTAACACCCGACTGACAACAATACCCTATAATAAACCTTTGTCTGAAGAAGGATGTCAAACATATCTTTATGAATCCACGGAAACGCTTTTAATTGCTAAATATTTAAGAAATATAAATAGCTATGCTCTAAAAGTGTCAAAAAATTAAAAGGAATTGAGTCTTTGCCACAAACTCAAATGTTGAAACCCCAATATCTTTAGAACCCGATGTTGTAAACCTTTGATATTTCAAACTCAAGTTATTTGATTTAACAGAATTCATAGTTTGAAATATCCAAGGTCTACAATATTTGGTTCCAAAGATTAGAAAATCCGAGTTTGTGGCAACGACTCAATTCCTTTACCTTTGAATGTCTAAAAACCGCTCGATGAACAGTTAAATGTTTCATGATGGCACCGTTGTAAATCGTGCATTGCTCTCTTTGTATGGAAACAAGCACCTCGGACCCTTCAGTAAAAGTAAATTAAACCTAAAGTCTGACAACGTCATATTGAGTGCCTACTTTATTTACCCAATGTCCGGCCGATACAGTACAAACTGGGACCGGAAAGGTTGTCCCAGCTCGGAAATTCAAATGTACTACGGCTGCCCGCGGAGAGTCTTATATTTGCATCTTATTATGGAGTGTTGCAAAAATTGATAATTTAATAATGAAAGAGACTGTTCACGTAATTATAAGTGACCCAAAAGAATATCACTTATCCAAAACGATTCTATGAACCTTTGTTTAAGCAAAATGCTTTTAAGGAACTGAGTCTTTGCCACAAACTCTGATTTTCTAATCCCTTTAACTTTGCAGCCCAGTGTCATAGACCTTAGATATGTCAAACTAAGAATTCTGGTAGATCAGATGAGCTCAATTGAAATATCAAATGTTTACGCTAACAGATTTCAAAGACATAGAGATTAGAAAATTTGACTTTAGACTCAAGACTCAATTCCTTTCCTTGTTTTTTTTTTTCTAAATGAAAATTAAGAAAAACGATTATTGTTGCTCAAACTTAAATGTTTAACCATTGAAAATTTATATATTTTTGATAGATAACAGAATATAATAAATACGTATTTTTTATTTCTATTTCAGTATTCCAAATGACTGTATCTGCAATACTGGTTACAAGGGTGATCAGTGTGAACAGTGTGCTACCTATCCAGGCTGTATTCATGGATACTGTAATACTCCCTGGCAGTGTATATGTCACCAGGTAAAGGGAGTGTGCCACCTATCCAGGCTGTATTCATGGATATTGTAATACTCCCTGGCAGTGTATATGTCACCAGGTAAAGGGAGCGTGCCACTTATCCAGGTTGTATTCATGGATACTGTAATACTCCCTGGCAGTGTATATGTCACCAGGTAAAGGGAGCGTGCCACCTATCCAGGTTGTATTCATGGATACTGTAATACTCCCTGGCAGTGTATATGTCACCAGGTAAAGGGAGCGTGCCACTTATCCAGGTTGTATTCATGGATACTGTAATACTCCCTGGCAGTGTATATGTCACCAGGTAAAGGGAGCGTGCCACCTATCCAGGTTGTATTCATGGATACTGTAATACTCCCTGGCAGTGTATATGTCACCAGGTAAAGGGAGTGTGCTACCTATCCAGGCTGTATTCATGGTTATTGTAATACTCCCTGGCAGTGTATATGTCACCAGGTAAAGGGAGTGTGCCACCTATCCAGGCTGTATTCATGGATACTGGAATACTTTTTTTAATTGATTTTCAATTTTGGAATTTTTTCAATGCCAAACCGCAAACTTAAATTTATAAAAAAGAAGTTTTACTTGTTAGTAGCAATAGACTTGAAAATTTCCCAAATGACCAAATGGGAATTTGGGAAATTTTTCAGGAATAGGGATGTATCCATCTGCTTGCTATTTTTATTCATTTGGAATACTGGATATTTTTTCATGCTTAAACTAAATATTTTTTCAAGGATAAACAGGATATCTGGATTTGGATATTTCGAGGCATATATTGGATATTTTTTTCATGATTATACTAAATATTTTGTTCAGGGATATACTGGATATCTTTTATCTGGATTTGAATATATCAAGGCATACATTGGGTATTTTTTCATGATTGTTCTAGATATTTTGTTCAGGGATATACTGGATATCTTTTATCTAGATTTGGATATATCAAGGCATATATTGGATATTTTTTTCATGATTATACTGAATATTTTGTTCAGGGATATACTGGATATCTTTTATCTGGATTTGGATATATCAAGGCGTACATTGGATATTTTTTATGATTATACTAGATATTTTGTTCAGGGATATACTGGATTTTTCTGCAATGTAACTTCAACAGGATAATTTCAATTCTTCTGTGAGACACTAAAACAGAATTTTTTAGTTTGTGTAACAATTAATGTTTTATAATAGAATAAAAATATATTTGACGTGTGACAAAACCTACTTCTTATTTTTTATTGCAAGGGACTGTAGGCGCAATTCAAGTGACCCTCCATGTAAAGAGATGGCAACAATACCCTTGAAACCTTAATCTCATCAAAAATGTGGAAGATGGAAAATACCGTCGTTTTTCTGACTTGAAGAGTGTTTAATTCTGATACTTTCTCCATTCCTTCTTTTAACCAAGAAATGCGCAAGTCACTTTCGCCGAGAAACGGCAAATCGAAAGCTAGCTAAAAGAAACAAAAACATGGATATCTAATTCATGCTTGACAAGACAGTTTTTAGAAATTCATAAATTCATAAATTAATTGTCATTGTTTAATTCATATATATCAAAGATAAACGTCTTCCACTGAAAGCAAAACTTAAATGTTACTTTTATAATGAATGAGAGAGAGGTCTTGAGAACTTCGGAAGATGTCTTGAAATGTTTTAACTGAGTCCGAAAAATTCCGACATTAATGAGACTAATAATGAGAATAAGTAAATATGAATATCCGTATATTTCGTATGATTTCTCAGTTTATATATATTGCTAATACCCCGTAATCCCCGAGAATGATAAGCCCAGTGTATTGTTAACACCAGGGTAACATCAGCATAAAGCATTATACCTAGTCATGATGAGACATAAATATATAAAAAGTATTGAGTGCAGAAAAACAGTGAAAAACATAAGATTTAAAGATTATTTTTCTCCATAAAATGTCCAATGTTAGTTGTCATTTAAAACATTTCTTTTTTATGTCTAAAATTTCAAGTCTTTAGATATTAACAGATATCTAAAAGTTTTAAAATCGGGTCAATTATGTTACTTTGTAGAGTCGCCAGGCCTTTGCCTTAACATGTACAATTTAAAACTGAAGTGAACTTTTTTTTTAGCTTCAGATTAAATTCAGCAATTTGAAAAATCCTGATAAAGTTTGGGAGAAATGTGAATATTTTGTGTCACAGTGATGTGGAGAATAAACTTCATATTTTGTTTTTTTTTATAAAGTTCATGAATGTATAAAATTTAACGTTAATACAACGTTATTCATCGGTATTGACAGAATTATGATAATGCAAATAATTTCTTATAAAAAGCTTCGATATATGTACTTAAAATAGAAACACTAAGAAAGTCCCATAACAATCATAAATCTTGAGTAAATAATAAAATTAGATTTTGTTTTAATCTGATATTAATTTCCATCAAACAATTACAAACCTGTTAAAACTTATGAAAAACCATTTTAATTTTAAAGGGACAGACCGGCTATGTAAGGTAGTTGAACTGAGTATTCAGTGCAGTTGTGGACAAATTCTTTAGGATTCATTTGAGACATATAAAACTTTTTAAAGATCTGTAAATCCTGAGTTTGAGCGCAAAATCAACGTTCAAAAGCGTACTTTTGGGTGGATACGTTTTCAGAATCGGTTTTTTTAAAAACTATTAATTATACAGTAATTTAATCAGATGGTTAGGAAAATATTTCTCAAAATAATTTTTTCAATAAATCAATGTTAGAATCATTAATTTCGCTTTCATCATTATATTAAATTTCATATTATCTTTTAATGTATTTGCAGATATCTTCAAATTCTTCAAATGCCGTCTTTTCAATAATAATTCAAGAAAATTTGCATAAAATCTTTGTGAAAATAGAAACTAATAATTGAAGAAGATTACTTATTTTCGATGATAGGATTCATTTTTATTTTCTCAACCTGTTTCTGAACAAAAGTACAATTTTGAACGTTGACGTTGCGCTCAAACTCAGGATTTAAAGATCTTTAAAAAGTTTTAAATGTCTCAAACGAATCATAATAAATTTGTCGACAAAACTGCATACTCAGTTTAACTATAACTTTACATAGCCGGTCTGTCCCTTTAACGGACACCCTATTTAAAGAGGAGGCATATGTCGGACTCACAACAGTTTCCTTAAAAGGTTTGTCTTACCACGAATGCATTAGATATTCAATGTTTAGCTCTTTAAATGTAAAGGGTACTGTTGTAATTCGGATATATCACACTCTATTAATGGAGGGTCAGTAGAAATTACGTTTACAGACCCTTTAATAACCTTTAAACGAGTCCCCCAAGAAGAGTGGTCAGTAATGTGAATAGAGAAGTAAAGTAAAAAAAGTAAATTGAAATTTGATTAAAAAACGGATATGAAATTTTTAATAAATACGTGTAATAAATGTATAGCTTATGGGTATATTTATAAAAAACATTAAATACAAAAAAAGTTTTTAATTATTTTTCAGATCGAATAATAAACAAATTATGAGACTGGAGATATTTAAAAGATAAAAACTTGAGAAACTATATTATTATAGATGATTTATTTTATATTTCTCAGCCTGCTTCTCATCTCAAGTGTAGCTCCACAACAAAGGCAAGGACAAATTAATGTTTAGACGTAACGTACCCTTCATGTAAATAGTGGAATGTCTGATTCACAACGGTAGCTCTGAACCCTCTTTGAGTTCACCTTGGACTGACCAGGACGAGATGCCTTCGATTTTTTTTTCTATTTAAATTCAATCTAAATTTTATCTAAAACTCAACCATTTTTAGATTTACAGACTACTGAGTTACCTTCCTTTCCTTTTTAATTTTAATCCATTCCGCCGACAAAAAAGTATAAAAGAGAATAAGTGAAAACCTTGTATAAGGACCGAACTGTTAAATTGGCGTGAGTGAATTTTATGAAAAATTTTGTTTTTAGTTCTATCTTTAAAAACGTTAAATTATGACAATATCCGTAATAATCTTTTCCCTTTAATGCACCAGTCACTTTTTTAGAATAACAAAAATTGAGACTTATGGATTATGAGTTTTAGCCACTAACTCTAATTTTCTTACCCCTATATCTTTGGAACCCGATGTCGTAGACCGTTGATATATCATACTTTGATTTCTGCTCGGCAAATAGAATTAAGTTTGAAATATCAAAGGTTTGGGACAATGGGTTCCAAAGATACAGCGGTTAGAAAATCAGAGAATGCATTTTCAAATTGCAGCTAGAAAAAATAAATAATCTCCTTGTTCCTTGATCAGACAACATCGGAAATGTCACATTTAAACTTGAATTTACGTCTAAACACATACTTTACATAATAGTTTTAGAGCTGAAGTAGCGGTGATACTGGGGGGTATTTCTGTTTATCTGTTTAGAGATGAAGTAGCGGTGATACTGGGGGGTATTTCTGTTAGAGATGAAGTAGCGGTGATACTGGGGGGTATTTCTGTTTATCTGTTTAGAGATGAAGTAGCGGTGATACTGGGTGGTATTTCTGTTTCTTCAAATACTTCACATGCTGGAGTCAACTTTGTGGAGGTGTATTCCACTAAGAAAGGTTAGAAGAGTTAGAATGTCAAATTATTTTCTAATACTTTTATTTTATTTTATTTTCCAGTTTGATACAAAAATATTGATATAATAACAGGCATTTTTGAAGTATTCACAGCATTCATGAGCGAGTTAGTGTATATCATATCTAAATAAATCAGTTTTATGTCCCAAATGCATTGGTCTATATTTGTTAAGGTTATGTTTTTTTCTTAGCATTCAAAAATTTGAATACGAATGAATAAAGCAAAATAATGCTTTTTTTGCTTTTGATAATTTAGTTAAATTACAAGTTTACGTCATTTAATCAAGAACTTTTAGATTTTATGCTAAACTCAATGTTTTTAGATTCTTGCGCTAAATCTGCGAAACTTCCGGATTTACCAGTTGCTGTCAGGAATAGCGAAATAAAAATGGATTTCAGTTCAAGACAAATTACTGCAATAAAATTGAATACATTGCCACAAACTCAAATTTTCTAATCTCTATTCTTAGCAACCTGAGCTGAAAACTTTAGAATGTGATATCCTTAATCCCGATCTGTTAATTAATCTGGAGATTAAATTTATGAGGAAAACATGCAATATTTAATCTGGAGATTAAGAAAAAGAATGGATCAAGCATTAATCCCGATATCCACCATTCTAAAGTTCCCAGCTGTGAACATATAATCCTTTGAGATTTCAAACTTAGATTATTTGATTTAAAAAATTTCATAGTTTGAAATGTCTAAGGTCTACGACATTGGGTTGAAAAGATATTGAATTAGAAAATCAGAGTTTGTGGCAAAAACTCAATTCCTTTATTCTAATCCAAACTCAATCAAGTATTACATTTGACCCTCTAAAACTCAGCGTTTTTGGAAAGGCTTAAACTTTGAGGTTATCTGCATCAGATAACAACAGTTTATTAAACTGTTATTTAAATAAAAATACCTAGATATTAAACCCCCGTTTCTTTGCGATCTTTAGGTGGCATATCAACAATCTCTCAAAATCTGCAGTAAACTTTTTTATGTAAACAATAGGGATCTATTTTCCTTTAATCCTTTTCAAGGCTTGTCAGAAACATTTTCTATTTCTGAAAAATCTACAATTATTGAAATAATACTTTTACTAAACTATGTATTTGTAGAGAACATAAATTTCTAGACAAAGGACTTGAGTCTTTGTCACAAACTCAAATTTTCTAATTCTTATATTTTAGCAACTTGATAGTGCAAACTTTTGATATTTCAAACTTAAATTATTTGATCTACCAGAATTCACAGTTTTAAATATCTAAGGTCTACGGCATTGGGTTGCATAGATATAGGGATTAGAAAATTTGAGTTTGTGGCAAAGACTTAAATCCTTTCTTTTAGCAAAAAAATTTTATTTCAAAATATTTTAGAGACCTGTCAGCATTATATTTAGAGGAAGGTGGGACGACTACAAAAATAATACATTTTTTGTTTAAATTAATCAAAGTCGATTAAAGTTATAATCTTTTCAATTCATTTAGTATTTATCCCTTATTTGACCTAATTAAATTGATCTTTTAATCGGCTTTATTAATCAAATGGATCTCTATGTTCCACCTAAAAATCAAAATTGATCTCATACTTTTGTTATAGAAAACGTTATTGTTATAGAAAACGCTATTGTTATAGAAAACGCTATTGTTATAGAAAATGTTATTTTTATAGAAAACGATATTGTTATAGAAAACGTTATTGTTATAGAAAAAGCTATTGTTATATAAAACGTTATTGTTATAGAAAACACTATTGTTATAGAAAAAGCTATTGTTATAGAAAACGCTATTGTTATAGAAAACGCTATTGTTATAGAAAACACTATTGTTATAGAAAACGCTATTGTTATAGAAAACGCTATTTTTATAGAAAACGCTATTGTTATAGAAAACGCTATTGTTATAGAAAAAGCTATTGTTATAGAAACGCTATTGTTATAGAAAACGCTATTGTTATAGAAAACGTTATTGTTATAGAAAAAGCTATTGTTATATGCGGAGGAACATGGGACGCCCCTGAGATGATCACCTCTAGGTAAAACTAGTGGAAATATGGCTCGTTTTTTTGTTGGGGCACTAACACTAACATTGTATTAGTTTTACTTTTAAATTCAAATATCCATCAAATAATGGACAAACAGTATCTGCTCATTTGTAATATTTGTGTGATGGTTTATGTACTAAAGTTGTAAAGGCTAAATCTGAATTTAAAATGTTTAGTACACAAAGTGTTGAACTTGGAGGAATCTACAATGGAAGTAATCAAAGGTAAAATATAAAAAATGTCCAAATAATGAATATGTTTAATTCCTAATGTAAACATTTTTCAAATTCTACATTCGACGCCGTTTCATCGCTTTGTTTTTAGCATCACTTTATTTTTTAAAGAAACAGATAAAATAATGTATGATTGATAAAAATTAAGTATTCTATCTTCTAAAAATTAAATATGTTCAGTCCTCATGAAAATACAACTTTCTTCTGCAAAGAGAAGAATGAAAAAACATGCCCAGGTAATAAAAACAGATTTTTCAGTCTTACAGTATTCGGATATTGTCGAGTTTGTGATTTTTGATTCGTTCCTTGGATTAAGATCTTATTTGTGTCAATCATAACTCTATTGTTAGAGTGCTTAAAATATTTTTAATTTCAAATATTTATCCGCGAAATTGGCGTGATTTGGAAGCTTTATTGATAAATGGCTTATATAGCTGTATAAAGACGACTGCAAGTCGTCTTTATGAAGCGTTATATTATCTAGAAAATGAAACTGCAGATTTAGAATTTTAAACAGATTATTCAAATGCGACTTTTAATCAACGCAAAAAATGCTATTCATATAACTGCAATATTCTGCAGGGGGAGATGGTAATTACTGGAGTTGGCAGGATACTGATATTAAACTTGGAAACTTTGTGTCTCCATCCTGCACTACTTTCAAGGCAGAATATGTTTCAAATATGAGACCTCGACATAAATTAAAAATCAAATATTTGTTCATTCTTTCTTTTTAATCATTGTAAGATATTTAAACTTTTATGAGAAAACCCCTGTAACTTCTGCATCAAGTAAAACCATCATGAACGGACATTTTGAAATATTCGGGAAACTTAACGCTTAGTACTCTAATACGTACTAGCTTTAACAACGTAGAGATATTTTTTATCCGGATGCACAAGGGTACCCTTAAAACTATGTTTGAAGATGACAACTCAATGCAAAGAGGGCAATGGTACCCTTTAAAACTTCGACTATTCATCAATTACAAAGAGCTCAGTATTTAAATTTCTTAAAAACTGCTTAAATTCTGTAATCCCTGGTGTACGCTGCGTATTACATAACACGATTTTAACTAAAATTCGAAAGAAAATGCGTTTTTTTCTGCTACGTACAAAAAAACTTTTTTTAAATTTAAACGGCAATTACACACAAAATGTTTAACAATTTAAAGGGTTTCTGTAGAATAATGAGGATATAAGTCCAAAAACCATGTTCGGTCAAGGGTATTAAGATTAACTTGGAATTATGTTGCTTAAACAATTAGAAAAGGGATGAAAAAGATTTAGAAAAAACATCAAAATACGAAACATTTTCATGATAAGACAAAATATCACAGTTTTTCAAGTAAGTAAAAAATTAGAAACTAATATATTTTATATCGGTATCGCTTCTGGTTGTACAGATCTTATTATCCTAAAACAGATTTCTCCCTGGACGGTACAACCTTAAATATATCTCATTTTTGTCACATATCATAACTTTCACTGATTTAACGCGTGGAATCCCATTTTGTGCTGTAGATATATATATATATATATCTATATATATATATTTATATAGTATTTTCAACTTTTTCAGTTTAAATATACATTTTAGATGTTTAAATATATATTTCTTATATATATATATATATATATATATATATATATATATATATATATATATATATATATATATATATATATATAAATATATACCGAAGTTCTTTTACACACTGAACAAATAAATTTTCTGATAAGATCTATTTAGGAAAATCAGAATTTATATCTTATTTTCAGATTATGAGAAGAAACCAGAAGGAGAATCAGTTCTGGTGGCTGGGGGAGAAAATGGGAGTAGTGTTCGACTTTTTTATGTACAATATTGTATGGAAACAGGTCGGTTTATGTACAGTAGTTAAAATCATTCTCTGTCATACTCTTTCTTGTACATTACAATATTGTTGGTTTATGTACAGTAGTTACGATCATTCTCTTTCTTCTCTTTCTTGTACAATATTGTATGGAAGTGGTTACTGGTTAAAGACAGTAGTTCAGATCATTCAATTTCATGTACATGCATGGAAACAGGTTGGTTCATGTAAGTATTGCACTTGATCTTCCTTTTATTGTACAGCAGTGATGGAACAAGATAGTTCATCGACAAGAGGTCAGGCCATTCATGTACAATATTATATGGAAACATGTTGGTTGGTTAGATCTTCCTTTTAATGTACAACGGTGTATGATCTGCTTATTTCATGTACAAGATCATGCTCATTCATTTATACTGTACAGCAGTGTACGGATGCAGGTTATTTTATGTACAGTATAATTGTATGTATTGTTTACTATCTAGGTAATAATTGTAGCTGGATAGATGTAGAGAATATACCTATTCTATGTAGTATGTACAGTTGAATTGTATGTATTGTTTACTATCTAGGTAATGATTGTAGCTGGATAGATGTAGAGAATATACCTTATTCTATGAGAGAACCTAGAATGACAACAATCCACAACGAACCATATCTTTTTGGAGGATATTATGTGAGTTTTATTATTTCAAGTTTTCTAAAAAAGTAAAAGCAAAATTTTTCCTGAATTTAATTCACTAGCTATTGGTTTTTTTACCTTTCTTGGATAAAAAACACTCAAGAAAAGTTCCTAAAATGATAAGTAACAAAATATATACATCAGGATAAAAAATTTATACATCAGGACAAAAAATATATACATCAGGATGAAAAATAGGATAAAAAATATATACATCAGGATAAAAATATATACATCAGGATAAAAAATATATACATCAGAACAAAAAATGTATACATCAGGATAAAAATATATACATCAGGATAAAAATATAAACATCAGGACAAAAAATATATACATCAGGACAAAAATATATACATCAGGATAAAAAATATATACATCAGGATAAATATTGAATTGAATGCTAAATCACGCCAAATCGGTTCAGCCGTTTAAGCAAAAAGACAAAAAATTTTATAATATGAAGGAAGGTCGGAGCAGAGACGCAGTTTATAGTTTGAAGAATATGGAGTGGGTGCGAAGGGATGATATGAAGATTCCAAGGAACATCTTTATTTATATATTTAATCAATCTTTCATTGTCTTAATATTTGTATTGATTGTGTTGCAGTATTAATCAGAATGTTGAATTCTTACGTCTTTTTTTTTAAGAAATGTAGCATTGAAGTCTGTGGTTTGGGATTTCCAATAATTAATACATGGACTAATATGTTTGGGATCTTTTTCAAACTTACTACAGCCATTCCTTCTAAAGAAAAATAAATAAAAACAAATATTATAATTCTTCTAATTACTGGTGACCACTGTAGTGTACAAACTATTTTCGACCTGATTAAGACCTGATGAGTGTTAAATGCATTTAAAAAAGATGAACTATATTTGAAGAGAAAAGCATGCCGTCATAGCTGTTCCAAATTATTTCTTTGACACATGCCTAGCAGGTAAATTAAAATCTTCCCCTCTCCCCCACCCCGGCCTCCCTTGCTCTCTAAAATATAAAATAAAATATAAAAAAAAAACAATTCAAAAAAATAATAACATTAATCTTTAAAAATTGTACAATAAAATTTGAAGTCATTAAATTTTATCTTAGATGGTTCTTCAAGTACTTCTTCCTCAACATATAGGACAACATCAACAGCAACATCAGAAACGTTGGCAACAATATCATCCTCGAAAACCACGTCACACCCCACAACAACAACGACAACATCCAAAACAACTTCAGAGACAATATCAGTGACAACAACAGAGACAACATCAGAAACAACATCAGAGACAACATCAGACACAACATCAGACACAACATCACAGACAACATCACAGATGACATCAGATACAACACCAGGGACAATATCACAGACACCATTAGAGACAACATCAGAAACAACATCACAGACAACATCACAGACAATATCACAGACAATATCAGAGACAACATCAGAGATAACATCCGAGGCAACATCAGAAGCAGCATCAGGGGCAACATCAAAGACAACACCAGAGGCAACATCAGGGACTACATCAACAGTAAAGTTAACAACAACATTACTGACCACGTCAACAACAACAACAGTGTCCACATGCAATTTAAAATGTGAAACGAGCACTGAATTTGAACCGATTGTTTCTGAAACTTCAACATCAACAAATAAAGAACCAACGGCAGGGATTATAATCTCCACACTACCAACTGGTTCAGATGAATTTGAGACAACAAATACAGTTGTTGTTGATACAACGTTGTCCTCAACATTATCTACATTAGTAACATCAACAGAAATATCATCAACTGGAAGTACAACAGTGTCCATGTACTGTACAGCAACAGATTCTAGAGGAGTTGAATGGTGTACAGAGTATGGTAGATGTACAACTAAACACTGTCAGGAAGGTAATTTTGTAGGGCACATATTAGACTTATAGAATATATATACATACATATTACATATACTAGCTTGGGAACCCAGACTTGCCCAGGTCTTGCATAGCTACTCCCGCTGTTTACCCTCACAATGTTGTAAATAACAAGTTTAGTTATTTTTCCCGATAAAAGTATACCCATTCAATTTAGTATCTTAATTCCAATCTAAGGACATGTGGCATGGTTTTCCCGTGTTCCCAAATCCAAGTTTGAGAAAAAAAAAACATTCATGGGGTTCCTGAGTTAAGAAAAACAAACAAACAGACAGACACCAGGATATACCAACGTAGAAATTATGTTTATATATATAAAGTTGTAATCTCTATTTTTGTATATGGCTGTCTCTTTGTTTGTCCGATCATAACTCAGGAAGCCAATTTGCCTTAAATTTTGATTAGGAGACCCACGGGAATGTTGTTTGTTTGGTTTAAAGATTCTATGTTGTGTAGATTCAATTCAAGGAAAATCTAAGTTATAGGTTCCCCAAAAAAATATGTGATTGCACACATGGTTAGTTACTGCGGAGTTTGCCGGTTTTATTAATGATTGAAAAACTCTTTTCAAATCTTTTCCAAATAGATATTTTTTACTTTTTTTATTTACTCTTTGCTGTTAGAGCAATCTAATTATCAATCTGAAATATTAAACTGTATCCATATCTTCGGAAGGGATACCAATACCCATAGAATACAGGGTTATCAATAAAGGATGAGACTTCGGAGACGAATGTACGAAATTTATACTGTCTGTTTCCTTACATTCATGATTCCCTGCTCTATACTATAAACTGGTTTCTGTCTTTGCCTCATTATTAAAATAAGCCATTTAAAGATAATGAATAAAGCAAAGACATAAAGTAACCTTAAAATCGTCATATTTTAAGAGTTTCAAGTCGTCTTTATGGTCTCATCCTTTGTGGGTAACCCTGTATATCTTGGTTACTTGAAGGTTCTGGTGATGCAAGGTGGTGTTGTGATGGGAGTACAGGACAGTACTATACTCCTCAACCTGACCGTACAAAATGTACAAGCCCATGGGTAGATTCAGCTCTAGATATGGTAATTTTTATAATTCCGGCGTTGTTATATTTTTGGCTAAAATGCATGAAAACAGAATTTTTCTTGATATTTTTTTGTCGACATTTTATTTATGTCCCTGTGATACAGGGTGTCCCACGAAACATGACAATAGCAAGACGACTTAAAAGTCGTCTTTGGTATTTGAATTTATTTGTGACATTTAGTCTTCTATCTACTTTAACATGTATGATTCTTTAAACAATTATCACATAATTCTCCTAGCCCTGGCATTTCCAAAAAGTGGTCTGCGTTTTTTGTGCTTTCAATATTACTGGAAATATAAAGAGTTTTGTTCAGATTTCAATTTTGTTAAATAAAAGCAAAATTGTCGAAATGTGAACGAAATTCTTCATATCTCGGGCAATATTGAAAGCACAAAAAAGGCAGACCACATTTTGGAAATGGCAGGACAAGGGAAATTTTGTGATTATTATCTCTAGAAATTTACTTCTAAAATTAGGTTGACAAATAAACGCAGCAAATTATATCAAAAATCAAGACGACATTCAAGTCGTCCTGCATACTGTCATGTTTCGTGGGACACCCTGTAGGTTGAAAGAACCAGCAAAATAATATATTTTATGAAAGCTTGACACAAGCTGTAATACTAGAGCTCATTCTTTATTTAGTAATTTCATCTTGAGTTTAATACATCGGTGTGTTAGGACATCCCTATAACTCTGATTGATTGATGGATATATATATTTTTTACATCAAATATTCGTTTGAAAGCAAAAGTTTCAGAAAGACGACATTTAAATACAGCGTGATAAGAGGAAATTGGAAATTTTCTAACCTCAAATGAAAACACAATCCTCCTGAACAAAAAAAGATTGATTAAAAAAAATGGAATGAACCCTATCCCAAGTGAAATCTCTAGGGTTTAAATAAAAAACTTTATGGTTTAGGTGATAAACTCCATGGTTTAAATGAAACACTCCACGAATTAAATGAAAAACTTCATGGTTTCATAAAACCTCAATTGTTTAGGTGATAAACTCGATGAAACACTCCGTGGATTAAATGAAACACTCCATGGATTAAATGAAACACTCCAAAGATTAAATGAAAAACTCCATGAATTAAATGAAAAACTTCCTGGCTTAATGAAACCTCAATTAATGGTTAGATGATAAACTCAATGGTTTGACTGAAACACTCTATGGATTAGATGAAAAACTCCCTGGGTTAGATGAATAACTCCATGGTTTAGATGATAAACTTATTAAAATATAAAACTCTATAGGTTTAAATGAAAAACTCCAAGGTTTAAATGAAAAACTCCAAGGTTTAAATGAAAAATGTAATGGTTTAAATGATATACTCTAAGGTTCTGCAAAACTCCAAATTCTATTTGCAAATCTCTAAGGTTTAGATGATGAATGAATGAAATCCACAGTTCAGGTGATATCCATTCCATCTTTGGGTTTCTTGCAGGTAGGCATGTTATGTATAAGGTGCTTCCTAAACTCGCTTAGAAGTAGCGTATCATCCTCGAGCTAGTTTATTACCTGAAACATGGATTTATTATCAAATCTGGATGTTCATCATCTAAACCTTGGAATTTTTCACCTTAACCACGGATTCATCACCCAAACCTTGGAACTTATCACCGAAACCACGGATGTATCACCTAAACCTTGGAATTTACCACCTAAAATACGGATGTATCACCTAAACCAAGGATTGATCACCTAAACCACGGATTTATCACCTAAACCTTGGAATTCATCACCTAAACCACGGATGTATCACCTAAACCTCGGATGTATTACCTAAACCACGGATTTTTCACCCAAACCTTGGAATTTATCACCTAAACCACGGATTTATTATCTTTAAACCTCGGATGAATCACCTATACCACGGATGTATCACCTAAACCTCGGATGTATCACATAAACCACGGATTTATCACCCGAACCTTGGAATTTATCACCTAAACCACGGATGTATCACCTGAACCTTGGAATTTATCACCTAAACCACGGATTTATCACTCAAACCTTAGAATTTATCACTTAAACCACGGATTTATCACCCAAACTTTGGAATTTATCACTTAAACCACGGATTTATCACCTAAACCACGGATTTATCACCTAAACCACGGATTTATCACCTAAACCACGGATTTTTCACCTGAACCTTGGAATTTATCACCTAAACCACGGATTTATCACCCAAACCTTGGAATTTATCACCTAAACCCCGGATTTATCACCTAAACCAAGGATTTATCACCTGAACCTTAGAATTTATCACCTAAACCACGGATTTAACACCTAAACCACAGATTTATAACAAAAATATGTTATTTGTGCAAAAAGGAAAAAATATTCAATCAATGGTCGATTAGGTCATTATGACAAAAAGAGTAAAAACATGTGTTAGTTCGTTCCGCGCTCACAGAGCGAAGTAGGGTCAATATCAATTTTTTGTAAAAAAAGTTCCTTGTAATCTAAAACTGTAATTGAAAACATTGTATGATGTGCGATAAAAAATAGTTTTATTTATGTATTTTGAGTCTTCCAAAAATGGTCTATAACTACCGATTATGTTAGATTTTAAAAAAGGTCAAAATAAGTCCAACAGATCTCCAACTTTCACTTAGGACAGGTCTAATCCCAATTGTTTTTTTTTATAAAACATATTTTTGTTGAGTTCCCTTACACAACAGAATATTTATCTTGTTGGATATTGAATACAAATTCCGAACGATATATCATGAATTCTGATGAAAATAAGTCGTAATAAGTATTCTTTGTCTGTTTACAAATATTGGCGCATTGTAATAATACCAGGGCGGATATATTTCAGATAAGAGAAGGATTAGATACTGTTAATATCACACAGGAAGAACAACATTCATATCCTTTAAACAATACAATATCAAAATAAGTTGCGGGGGGGGGGGTGGGGGGTTAACGCCAAAATTAATTGTGGGTCTAAGTCATTTTATAGCTCGGGGGAGCGGTTAAAACTTCTCTTTAAAAAATTCTTCTAATCTTAACGATTAACATATTTTTTTTTAATTGAAAAAGTGTGTCGTGAAATTGGAAAAAAATAATCGTTTGTGTTTTACAAGTATTTTTTATAATTGCAGCTTGCAGGTAAAGGAGATTGCTAAAAATAGTTAAAAATTATATTCTTAGTAAAATTTCTATTTAAGATCTCTAACCTAATTTGATGGCGTCTATTCATACTGTTTTATTATTTAATGTTGTTTGTTGTTGTAAAGTACATTCGTGGACACATATCTGATCAGAGTACAGGAGGAGATATCATCGCTAGTTCAAATATATGTAAGTACATAAAGCAATGAGTACTTTGTTAATTAAGTACACAGATTATATTTTCGAGAGCACTATAGCTACGTACAGTGCTCACATATGAACAGAATCCAGAAATGAAGAAGTAAAATTAACATCGCTTTTAGTTCATTTAGTTCTTTTAAAATTTGGAAAAGTTAACTATCTTTTTCGTTTAACCCTATCCCTGCTGGGGTACTTGAAAACCAGAATACGCTAGGGGGGGTCAATTTGACCCCCCCCCCTCTAAATCCCATGTTTTATGTCCAAATATGACAAATGATACATCATTAGAAAGCTCTTGTTCTCTACTTTTAGAATCTGCAAAAAAATTTGCAAATTTGCGAAAATTGAATTTTTTATCGCAAAATCCAGTTTTATAGTAAAAATGTTTGCAAAAAAAAATTTGTCCAAAAAATGACAAATTATACATTTTTGAAAATTCCTTGACCATACCATTTAAAATATGCAAAAATTTTTGCAAAATTTTAAATAACCTGATTTTTAATCAAGAAAAACTAAAAATGTGCAAATTTCCTTTGACAGGTTGTTTGCAAAAAATTTGCAATTTTTTTCGCAAAACTTGTGCAATCCGTTTCCTCATGTCATAGGCTTTCCAAAAAGCTAAATTTTATCAAAATCTGACAAGTGAAAGTGGGTCAAAACAAAGATTTAGTTTGTTACAGGCAAAAGCAGTCATTCAGGCAGTGTGCCTGAGGACTCAGGCAGTTAGTATTAAAGCCCGGTTTTAGGCCTAAAGGGAGGGCTTGCAGGAATAGGGTTAATATAATAATTGTGTCATTTCAGTGGCAACTGATAACTCGCTTCAAACTTTCCTTTTTTAATCCATTATACATCTTCCATCTGTGCACCCTGATGTCGTAGACATTAATATTTCCAAACATGAATTCTTCTAGGTGAAATAACCAACTATTTTGAAATTCAAAGTATTAAACTAAAGATAAAACTGGAGTCTTAGGTGACTCAATATTTCCTTAAATTAATTAATTAAATACTGTAGTGAGTACCTTGACAAGCCTGCACGGAGATGAGAACCTGTCTCTAGACTATAGAATACAGTTCCTGGAGAATATTATGGATATTGTCAGCTCTATTCTCTCAGTTCAGCTTCCATGGTTGGAGATAACCAGTAGTAGTCTTAGATATTCTACTTCTAGTAATCTAGGTAGGGTATGGGTTCCAGGTTCCAGTCTTTAAGGTAGGGTTTAGACTTCAGGTTCCCGTAGTCTAGGTAGGGTATAGGTACAGGTTCAGTAATAAAGGTAGGGTTTAGGTTCCAGGTTCCATTTATCAAGGTTGGGTCTAGGTTCAAGGTTCCTGTAATAAAGGTAGGGTCTAGGTTACAGGTTCTAGTAATCTAGGTAGGGTCTAGTTTACAGGTTCCAGTAATCAATGTAGGGTCTAGGTTTCAGGTTCCAGTAATCGAGGTAGGGTCAAGGTTCCAGGATCCGGTCAACTGGACAGGGTCTAGGTTTTAGGTTCCAGGTTCCAGTAAAATAATTAGCTTTCCGGTTCCACGCAGGTTCAAGGCCTTTGATTGGAATTATAAAGTGTTTTTCTTTTCTTCTTTTCTTCTAGGAATTAACGAATTAGGAAAGGAAAATGTGCAAAAAATATAAAAACACGGTTCCTTAAAATTAAAATTGTTCAATTGTTTCTGGATATATTTTTTGTATGATTTTGCAGAAAAATCCTTGTTTAATGTTTATCTTCTTATTATTATTTCAGTGATGGCAGTTCAGTCCAGTAGCTACCAGTTCCTAAACCTTAGATCTTTAGACCAAGAGTCTTGTGTACATGAAACTAAAGGTATACTGCTGAAGAGTAATCGTATGTATATTAAACTAAAGGTATACTGCTGAAGAGTAATCGTATGTATATTAAACTAAAGGTATACTGCTGAAGAGTAATCGTATGTATATTAAACTAAAGGTATACTGCTGAAGAGTAATCGTATGTATATTAAACTAAAGGTATACTGCTGAAGAGTAATCGTATGTATATTAAACTAAAGGTATACTGCTGAAGAGTAATCGTATGTACATGAAACTAAAGGTATACTGCAGAAGAGTAATCGTATGTATATTAAACTGAAGGTTTACTGCTGAAGAGTAATCGTATGTATATTAAACTAAAGGTATACTGCCAGTAGACACAATATTTACTTTAAGACAGTTGTAAGTGTTAATAATAATTTCAATATTTTCATTATTTGTTACTGACGATAAACTGTTTATAGAAATTGAGTATAAACTGCCAGGACTCCAGGTTAACCTCAAAACTGTTAAAAAGGAAAACTTATCTTCCTGCTATAGGTAAATTATCAAAATTTATCTTTTTGCTACAGGTAAATTATCAAAATTTATCTTCCTGCTACAGGTAAATTATCAAAATTTATCTTTTTGCTACAGGTAAATTATCAAAATTTATCTTTGCTACAGATAAATTATCAAAATTTATCTTTGCTACAGGTAAATTATAAAATTTATCTTCCTGCTACAGGTAAATTATCAAATTTATCTTCCTGCTACAGGTAAATTTTAAAGATTTATATTCCTGTTACAGGTAGATTATGAAGACTTATCTTCCTGCTACAGGTAAACTATGAAGACTTATCTTCCTGCTATAGGTAAATTATGAAGACTTATTTTCCTGCTACAGATAAATTTTAAAAACATTTTAAACCTCAAGGTGCCCCAAAAAAGGTGAAAGGGTAATTAAGCTTGATTAAAGTTTCATAAATAAGTGTTGAACATTTTGAATACAATGGTTGTTAAACTTAAATTTTTTAATTTTATAGAATTGTCATTTATAGTTCTGCAAGCCTAACAAAAGACTAATATACTTAAACTTTTATGTAAATATTGAAAATGGGATTTGAAACGAATCTGTAAGTCCATTATCACCTTATATCAAGATATGAAGATATGTTAATATTCATTCTTCCCCCCCCCCCCTTAAAGTTCAATTTTTATCGGAATAGACAAATGCATTATTTAGATTGTAAATGAATGTATATATAAATATATATATATATGTACTATGTATATTGTATCATAATATTGAAGGTAAGTGCCAATATTAGACTTCTATTTGGCAAATCAATCATAACGAGTTATCTACCCTAAGTTCTGATGTATGTATTACTAATGTATTCCATTATATAAATAATCCATTCTTCGTCCTTTCTTTTACAAAGGTCCACAAAACATGCATATTAAACACAATCAAAGAAATACCACGATGATTTGAAGACGTAATTTCTGTTCAAATTAATTTGTGTCTGATTAAGAATGACGATTGTTGATAACTGTAAAAGTTGATTCATGTTTTGAAAATTTAATCGGAGAAGGTTCTCTAGAGGTCAGCTAAGTACACTGACCTCTGTATTCCATGTTGTCTGGAGGTTAGCTATGTACACTGACCTCTGTATTTCATGTTGTCTAGAGGTCAGCTATGTATAGTGTATACCAACCTCTGTATTCCAGGTTGTCTAGAGGTCAGCTATGTATACCAACCTCTGTATTCCAGGTTGTCTAGAGGTCAGCTATTTATACCAACCTCTGTATTTCATGTTGTCTAGAGGTCAGCTATGTATACCAACCTTTGTATTCCAGGTTGTCTAGAGGTCAGCTATGTATACCAACATCTGTATTCCAGGTTGTCTAGAGGTCAGCTATTTATACCAACCTCTGTATTCCATGTTGTCTAGAGATTAGCTATGTACACTGACCTCTGTATTTCATGTTGTCTAGAGGTCAGCTATGTATAGTGCATACCAACCTCTGTATTCAAGGTTGTCTAGAGGTCAGCTATGTATACCAACCTCTGTATTCCAGGTTGTCTAGAGGTCAGCAATGTATACCAACCTCTGTATTCCAGGTTTTCTAGAGGTCAGCTTTTTATACAAACCTCTGTATTTCATGTTGTCTAGAGGTCAGCTATGTATACCAACCTCTGTATTCCAGGTTGTCTAGAGGTCAGCTATGTATACCAACCTCTTTATTCCATGTTGTCTAGAGATCAGCTATGTATTGTATACCAACCTCTGTATTCCATGTTGTCTAGAGATCAGCTATGTATACCAACCTCTGTATTCCAGGTTGTCTAGAGGTCAGCTATGTATACCAATATTCCATGTTGTCTAGAGATCAGCTATGTATTGTATACCAACCTCTGTATTCCATGTTGTCTAGAGGTCAGCTATGTATACCAACCTCTGTATTCCAGGTTGTCTAGAGGTCAGCTATGTATACCAACCTCTGTATTCCAGGTTGTCTAGAGGTCAACTATTTATACCAACCTCTGTATTCCATGTTGTCTTGAGGTCAGCTATGTATACCAACCTCTGTATTCCAGGTTGTCTAGAGGTCAGCAATGTATACCAACCTCTGTATTCCAGGTTGTCTAGAGGTCAGCTATGTATACCAACCTCTGTAAACACAACAAGTTCATGTCTTCATGTGGTTTCCTTTAACCTCGTCAACAACATCAACAACAACAACACCAAAAAGTTCCCCAGCTTTACTTCCAACTCTGCTGTGGTCAACAAGAGTCAACAACTTGTTAACAGCATACTTGGATTATCAATTAATAATGATACTGAGAAGATTGTGATTGCAAGAGGTAAACAAGAGAACTACAAGAGCAGGTCAAATAGATTATCAAGTAAAACAGTTGGCAGCAGAGAAA
Organism: Eurytemora carolleeae; assembly: GCF_000591075.1. Classification (NCBI taxonomy): domain Eukaryota; kingdom Metazoa; phylum Arthropoda; class Copepoda; order Calanoida; family Temoridae; genus Eurytemora; species Eurytemora carolleeae. The sequence continues at coordinate 67,612 of NW_019396706.1, read as the reverse complement.
TGGACCAATTATACACGATGTCACACTCACAAGTGTCAAATATAACAAGAAAAACTAAATTTTCTTACATTAGTTGACTTGTTTTCAGAGATTAAATAAAAAAGTGTAAAAACAGAAAATAAAGAATACATAAAAATGCTCTTATTTTACTGTAATTTATGCACTTTATTCTAAAATTATAACTATTATTAATAATTTTGTCAGACACTTGTGACGTAAGAATAAAGCCTGAGAGTGTGCAAATTCTACGTTGCCATCTATTGTACTAGACTCTATTGTGGTTGTATAAAATGCCTTCTTTTTGAGCGAAAATTTTATGTTTAATTTAAAAGAAAATGGTATTAAAGGCTTTGAGAGCTAGTTTTTTACATTTTTTTGAGACTTTTCAGATTATTAAATGCCTTTTTTTCGAAATTAGAAAATGTAAATACTTTTAAACTAGAAGTTTTGGCGGTAGTGAGATTTGAAATTCCAAAATGAGAATATAAAAGTTTACATTTTTATTTGGATTTTGGATTTTCAAATCTCACTACCGTCAATACCAGAGTTTGAAAATAAAAGTTGAAATTTTATATTCTCATTTTGGATTTTTGAATCTCACTACCGTCAATACCACAGTTTGAAAATAAAAGTTGAAATTTTTTATTCTCATTTTGGATTTTGAAATCTCACTACCGTCAATACCACAGTTTGAAAATAAAAGTTGAAATTTTATATTCTCATTTTGGATTTCGAAATCTCACTACAGCCAATACCAGCGTTTACAAATAAAAGTTTAAATTTTATATTCTTATTTTGGATTTTGAAAACTCACTTTTTATTTTTTTCATGAATCTATATACTTTTATTTTATAAAACTGGGGCATTTTATACCTACAGGACTCTATTTGGGTCAGATCAATTTAGGGATCAATGGAATTCAGTAATATCTTCTATCACCTGCACTTTACACATAAAGGGGGTGTTAATTATGTTTTAATGACAACAATACAATTAAACGTTGTGATTGCCTATGTTTAAAAGGATTCAGTTCTGACAATTACCTCCCTCCATTGTTTTTAAAGAGAATATGATTGCAACTTTGCAAGAAATTGCATGCATTGTGCATCAGAAAGAGCTTTTATGAGTTTGTCAATTGATAAAAATATAAGTTAATATAAAAATATAAGTTTAGTTAAAATAAAAATATAAGCTAATATGAAAATATAAGTTAATATAAAAATATAAGCTAATATGAAAATATAAGTTAATATAAAAATATAAGCTAATATGAAAATATAAGCTAATATAAAAAATTTGATGGAATATGACTTATTTTTAGAATAAAGAAATAACAAATCTACCAAAGTATCTAAATTATACCTTTCTCCAATGATTTTAAACAAAAAGATAAAATATTCGGAAAGTTTAATTGTCCTCAAACTCCATTATTTTCTAGACCTAGATCCTGTCCAGATATACTTCGACTATGCAGATATAGTTTTACAGGTAGGCATGGATATAGTTTTACAGGTAGGCATGGATATAGTTTTACAGGTATGCATGGAAATAGTTTTACAGGTAGACATGGATATAGTTTTACAAGTAGGCATGGATAAAGTTTTACAGGTATGCATGGATATAGTTTTACAGGTAGACATGGATATAGTTTTACAGGTAGACATGGATATAGTTTTACAGGTATGCATGGATAAAGTTTTACAGGTAGACATGGATATAGTTTTACAGGCATGCATGGATTTAGTTTTACAGGTAGACATGGATCTAGTTTTACAGATAGACATGGATATAGTTTTACAGGTAGACATGTATATAGTTTTAAAGATAGAAATTATTTTATTTGTTCTTTATCCTATTCCTAGACTAACAAGGAAATGATCTATTCTATATCCTATTTCTAGACTAATCATGGATACAATCTAGTCTTTATCCTATTCCTAGATCATACATAGATACAATCTAGTCTTTATCCTATTCATATATCATACATAGATACAATCTAGTCTTTATTCTATTCATAGATCATATATAAATACAATCTAGTCTTTATCCTATTCCTAGATCATACATAGATACAATCTATTCTTTATCCTATTCATAGATCATACATAGATACAATCTATTCTTTATCCTATTCATAGATCATACATAAATACAATCTATTCTTTATCCTATGCATAGATCATAAATAGATACAATCTAGTCTCTATCCTATTCATAGATCATACATAAATACAATCTATTCTTTATCCTATGCATAGATCATACATAGATACAATCTATTCTATATCCTATTACTAGATCATATACATAGATACAATCTATTCTATGTCCTATTCCTAGACTAATATGGATATAATCTAGTCTATATCCTATTCCTAGACTAATATGGATATAATCTAGTCTATATCCTATTCCTAGACTAATATGGATACAATCTATTCTATATCCTATTCCTAGACTAATATGAATATAATCTAGTCTATATCCTATTCCTAGACTAATATGAATATAATCTAGTCTATATCCTATTCCTAGACTAATATGGATATAATCTAGTCTATATCCTATTCCTAGAGTAATATGGATATAATCTAGTCTATGTCATATTCCTAGATCATATACATAGATGTAATCTAGTCTATATCCTATTCCTAGACTAATATGGATATAATCTAGTCTATATCCTATTCCTAGACTAATATGGATATAATCTGCACCTTTTGGGATTTCAGAACGAACTCTTGGAATGCAGAGGGTAAGTTAAAATAATATTATTGTATATTGTACAAGCTTGGAAACTCTACTTTGCCGGAAAAGTAAACTTTCCCTAGAGGAGTCAACCCACTCAAAATTTTCACCAAGATAAGAACATTCCCATAGTTCTACCAAGTTCCCCGAATTTAAATTGGAGGCAAATAAATCAAGGGGTTCATAAGTTATATATAATTATACATATAAAGAAACAAACACTTAGAACCATAACTATACGCCAATTTAAAGAAGACAGAAGTTACATTTTAAACGTTACATTATTGCTAAAATATTTTTGTGTATCACACAGATTTATATTTTTCAGGATGTTTTTATAATCCGAAGCTTTCAAACTGGAATAGTTTAGTTTGTGATTGTTACCATCTTACAAACTTCGGGATAATCCTCGACTTTACAGGTTGGATCTTATATATAAACTTTACATGGTTGGATCTTATATATAAACTTTAAAGGTTGGATCTTATATATAAACTTTACAGGTTGGATCTTATATATAAACTTTACATGTTGGATCTTATATATATATACTTTACAGGTTGGATCTTATATATAAACTTTACAGGTTGGATCTTATGTATACACTTTACAGGTTGGATCTTATATATAAACTTTACAGGTTGGATCTTATATATAAACTTTACAGTTTGGATCTTATATATAAACTTTACATGTTGGATCTTATAAATAAACTTTACAGTTTAGGTCTTATATATAAACTTTACAGGTTGGATCTTATATATAAACTTTACAGTTTGGATCTTATATATAAACTTTACATGTTGGATCTTATAAATAAACTTTACAGTTTAGATCTTATATATAAACTTTACAGGTTGGATCTTATATATAAATTTTACAGGTTGGATCTTATGTAAACTTTACAGGTTGGATACAGGCTGAAGGAAGAACCAAAGAGTCCTATCCTGTTTTTAAAATATAGGAAATTCAAAGACATCGTGAAGCTTTCACCTATCAATATGTTTAATCCTTCCTATATTTAGGTCATGCCAACCCTGTAGATCCATTTCTAGACGTATTCTCCACTGTAACATTATCACTTTCTATTGGAGGAATACTGTTCTCTGAAATCATATTTTCAGTCCAAAAGTAAGTAAAAACTATGAACTTTATAGAGGTAATTGAACTAGTAAGGCCTGGTTCAACCACTTCTTGTTAACTGTCAAGATCAACTTGAACCAGAGATCGAGATGGTTCAACTTGATCTAGGCCGCCAGCAGAGACGTACACTAATTAATCTCGAACTCATCATTTAAATATATCAAATGTGTAAATTATACAGTTAGAGAACTATGATGAACAAAAAAGTTAACATTTTTTTCAGAACTGATCACAAAAGTACGCATAAACGGCACGCAGAAAGACAAAGAAACGTATGGCTGGCTTTAGGTACATGATTGTAAATAGTTTAATATTGTTCGTTAAACATTTTCTAATATTTAATTCCATTTTACTTTTTCTAAAGTAATTTCGTTTCTTCTTTTTGATATATTAATTTTATACCTCTCTCACAGGACAATTTGTCATTCTGCAGAAACCGGAGATTTATTAAACAAATAAAAACTTTTTAACCTAGCTCTTTTTAGGTATTTTAAACCGGTTTTATAAAAATCGAAATTAGCTCCGAACGTATTCTATTTGTTTATTTCATATGACAATCATAGATGTGTTAATATTATTTATAGATAGGCCTTAACATTTCCACTGACCTTCAACTCTGAGAAGTGTAACAAATGTGTTTATAACTTAAAGTTAAAATAAACTTCTCTTCTATTGAGTGTAAATGGTTCCAAATATCCAACCGATTGTAAGTTGAAAAGTTTCCGTTAAGTTCTGTGTAAATTGTTTCCAAGTTTGAAGTCAAATACTTTTAAATTTATTGTAATGGAAGGGATACGGTTTACACAAAATATACTTGATTTTACTGAAAGATTTTACAGATTTATTATATATACTAATTCGGCTTATCTGTCTGGTTTGTAAATGACTAATAAATTAAACAAAACATTCGTATATATGTTCTCCATAGCCGGCCCAACGGCTGGACCAAATGGGCTGACATTTTTTTTCAAATTTTTTATTTAATTTTTAATTTTTTCCACATTTTTTTTCCACGGGAAACGCCTGAATTTTCAGCTAGTGCACTAATAGATGTGAAAACGGCTGAACCGACCGGGCCCAAAATGTGGTATTTAAACAATTTTGCCCCGGGAAATAGAAAATAATTGAGCAAAAAACAGACAAATGAGACAAAACAACTTTTGTAAGAAAAAAAATCTTTTTCAATAAAGTATTCGTGAAAGGCTTTTGCCGGAGAAATTATTTAATTCAAAGGAATTTAGGAAGCATTAAAGAAGAATTCCTTGGCATTGAAAATGTTCAAATTACAAACTATTACGTCCTCTCCAGCCATCATTACCGTTAATGAGCTTAATTAATCACTTTATAGAAACAACACTAAACAATTCCGGTGATGGGAGTTAATTCAAACGATTAATAAAATGTGTTTTTATCTTTAAAAAGTAATTTTACTTTAAAAATATTTTTATTTGTTTTAAAGACGGAATTCTTCAAAATTCTTAACATTTAAATATCTCTAAAATCAGATTTCTTTGTTTCATTTTTTTAGTTTGTTTTTGGTCCTAAACTCCTTCTAACATTGTATAGTAAGCATACATCTTTAAAAGAGTAGATATAATTTTGTGATTTTCAAATTACTTCCCTAAAACAACAGAAGGTAATTTTCATCCTTTTATCCTTTCCTCCTTATTTTTTTTGCTTAAACGTTTTGAAATGAAATCATATTAAACAGCCCTGATCGGTAGGATAGGTCCACCCTTATGTATTGCTATTGATTTATGCATATAATAGTAAAAAAACGTTGTCTTAATACATAAAAGTAACGATAAAAGTATTCTTCTATGATTAGGTCAGCTTGCATTCCTCTCCTTGGTTCCCTTGAATATGGTTCCTCCAGTTGTTTGTGAAATATTTGGTTCTATTTCTCATCTTATATGGATGGTTTACTTCATGTGGTCAGGTTAGATATTCTAGCTATACTTGATGTGGTCAGGTTAGATATTCTTACTATACTTCATGTTGTCAGGTTAGATATTCTAACTATACTTGATGTGGTCAGATTAGATATTCTAACTATACTTCATGTGGTATAGTTAGATATTCTAACTATACTTGATGTGGTCAGGTTAGATATTCTTACTATACTTGATGTGGTCAGATTAGATATTCTAACTATACTTCATGTGGTCAGATTGGATATTCTAACTATACTATATGTGGTCAGGTTAGATATTCTTATTAAACTACATGTGGTCAAGTTTGATATTCTTACTATACTTCATGTGGTCAGATTGGATACTTACTTTACTTCATGTGGTCAGATTAGATATACTAACTATACTTCATGTGGTCTGATTAGATATTCTAACTACTTCATGTGGTCACATGTATATATACTAACTATACTTGATATGGTCAAGTTGGATGTTTTTTCTGATAGAAAATATTACTTTGTTGAAGTTAGCCTAGTGAATTTGTTTGAAACATTAAACAACATATAGATGTATGTTTTTCTACGTCATTTTTGCTTTTTGCTTATATTGCTTTTTTATTGTTGTAAGCTTTACTCTTTTGTTTTATTGTTTGTAAGCTTTACTCTTTTTTTAAAAACGAATGTAAAACTAATTTCAAAAATATTAAACATGTTTAGGTATTGAAGGATATTTCCTGTATCATGCTTTAACAAATGTTTTCAAGAAAACTAGTATGCCATCAGCCGTCATTTATTTCAGGTATGGATTTACTTATATCATTTATGTTATTAATGTGTTGTATAAAACGGTATCTAAAGGGAAATTTTTTTTTCTTCTTTTAGCTTTCTATTAGCAATTTCTTAGGGATTTAACATTTTCGAAAAATGTATTCATAAAAATATGCCTTAAAGAAATTTAAAGAAATAGGTTAGTAATAATTAAGTTACAAAGACTTTTGCGTCATTTTTAAGCTGAAAGAAAACGCCTAGATGACAATCAGTCAATGTTTTTCCTATCCCCCCCCCCCAGCCTTCCCTTTAACATTTCTCCTCTGTTCTTTTATTTCTCTTGCACTTTTCCGTCCATCTACTGCATTGCAATGTTTGAAGCATAAATATTTATGTATGCCTGTAAATCTTGAATATTGTAAAAGCTAGAATATGAATTCTGATAAATTGAAATTTATTTCAGCTTTTTTGTTCCAATTCTACTCTGTGGATCTGTACTAGTATACTCCCTACTGACAGGATATTTTCTTGCTCAAAACCATTAAAATAAAAAATAAAAATGCATAAAAAAAACACAATACTTTTCTGTTAAAAAATGTAGAGAACCTATCAAAATATGATTATTTTTTACTTAAAGGTAGTGACCACATTATTTGAGCTTTCAGTTCAACAACTTAGCGGTCACACCCTTTAAAGCACAGTGTAACACTAACAAGAACGAACTACTCGACTCAAACTCTAATATTTTAATCCTAATATGTCTCCAACCTAATATTGGGTCTAGTTTTAAATATTAAAGGTTTTAAAAAAAACAGGATTCGGGAATTTGAGTTTGAGACGAGTTTTCAGTTCATTTACTTTATGAATGAGTATTTGAAACGTTTCAAAATAATCTTAATCTTTAATCTTTTAAAGTTTTATAGTCAAGTTAAGATATATAGGAGAGGGTATATATCTTATAACATGGGAAGGAGAGGTATTTTCTAATCAGTTCTGTAATTATCCTATTATACTACATGCACTACACATCTGAGTCTCAAAAAATAGTTTTTTAATCAATTAAAACTAATGTTGAAAAATGGAGATGAAAATAAAAGGCAAATAGAACTTTTTATACATAACAAGATGGAAAGGTTAAAATACTCATAAATAATTTAACAAATAAATAACATACTTCAATGGCGGCAGCCACACTTGAAGGATTTGAGTTTATGCTACAAATTCAAATATTCTATTCTCTATATTTTTGCAATCTGATGGTGTAAACTTTTAATGTTTAAAACTTAGACTATTTGATCTAACAAAATTCTAACAGAATTGCAAAGATATGGGGATAAGAAAATCAGAGTTTGTGTAAGAACACCGTTCCTTTAAGAAATATTTCTGATCCTTTTGCTTAATTAAGATTTCTGCATGTTGGCTAAACTCTGATGGAATGTGGATATTCTTAACTCCTGTAGCAGTTATAATATCCTTTAATATTGCAGTCTTAGTGAAGGCTGTTACTGTCTCATACAAGTCATCTGCATTCAGGTATTTACGGAGAATATACTATAAAACATAAAATTTTTGAATTTATTTATCAACGAAAATTTTTTAATAAAGATTTCAAGATTTAAAATGAAATCTTTGCTTTGAACAGAATACAAATAATGTTATCACCTTTAGTAAGTTTTAGTTTATTTAAAATTTTCCTTTCCTCGACTAAATAGTTCTTGGAGCCTAGGAATTGTCAATTGATTCTTTGCCACAAACTCAAATTTTATAATTTGCAACCTTAAGGTGTAAATTTTAAATCGTAGGGAATTAACAGTTTAAAAAAAACCCACAAAAATACATTATTCATGACATAATACTGAATTTAATCTTAGAAACGTCAAATTTGAATATTTTAAGGTCGGCTTTACTGTCTCACCCAAGTGTTGTCTATAATTTATTTTGTTCTATTTAAAACAAAAAATTACATCCATGTCAGGAACGTTCCTAAAGTTGACCGACTACTGAGCTTAATACGGAATGCGCTCGTGTTGACCTGCCTGCTTAGCATTAGCTTTGTATTCTGCCTTATACCAGCATCACAGGTATTTTTATATGCTGCCTGAAACTAGCATCACAGGTAGCTTTGTAATCTGTCTGATACCAGCATCACAGGTAGCATCTTAATCTGTCTGATACCAGCATCACAGGTAGCTTTGTAATCTGTCTGATACCAGCATCACAGGTAGCTTTGTATTCTGTCTGATACTAGCATCATAGGTAGCTTTGTAATCTGCCTGATACCAGCATTACAGGTAGCTTTGTAATCTGTCTGATACCAGCATCATAGGTAGCTTTGTAATCTGTCTGATACCAGCATCACAGGTATCTTTCTAATCTGTCTGATACCTGCATCACAGGTAGCTTTGTATTCTGTCTGATACAAGCATCACAGGTAGCTTTGTAATCTGTCTGATACCAGCATCACAGGTAGCTTTGTAATGTGTCTGATACCAGCATCACAGGTAGCTTTGTAATCTGCCTGATACCAGCATCACAGGTAGCTCAACAAATATTTTGTTGTAAAAAAGAAAAAATAATACTAGAAATACAAAACTATCTAAAGAAATCAACAAAAAGTCTTGACTTTTTTGTTAAAAATTCCCTGATATTTTTTTTCAGAATAACAACACACAGCAGTACATTTTTGTTCTTTTGAACTCTAGCAGCGGTATTTTCATCCTTCTCTTCAGTCTTCTCACAAACAGGTTGTTGATTGATTGAGTTGGTTATTAATTGATTGATTAACTTTCTTATTCATATATTTATTCATTGTTTTTTTTTACTTATTCATTAATTTTTATTTATTTATTTATTTATTTGTTTATATATTTATTAATCGGGTAATTGATTGATTTACTGCATCAATAAAGAGCATCTGTTTTTAAACTGTTTGAACACCAAAGTTTTTATATTTTATACTCAACCAATTTTTGAAAACGTTTATTGAACTTTAGAAGTTTATACTTCTCATACTATACACAAGACTGGATAACCAGGATAATCTTTTTACAAAGCTATTTTCAAATCATAGAAATTGTAATTATATATTTACTATATTTCGTAATTTTTTTTTCCAAGAATGCATGAACCTAATTCATTTGAGCAGATTTTAGTTTTCATGATGTAGTGGATTTAAAGGATTTTTATGAAAGTTAAAATCTGTATTGCAGTCTTAAATGGTATTTAAACCAGCTTAAACGGAATTTTGAGTTTAAAGTTTTAAATAGATATGTTTTAAAATAAATATATTTAAGAGAGACTCTGGTTCTACAGTAGAATCCATGTTTGCTCATGAACTCTATTTCCTGGATTTTTAACATTGATATTTTTCAATTCAACATCATTTAACTTATTTTTACGCTGATTCTTTTAGCAGGGTTAATGTTTTAGACTTAGTAGTATTAAAATGTTATTATCAAAATGCTATATTATCTGTTGGTACATATCAAAATAAAATCCTCAAAACTATTTTTTGAAGACTAATTACTGAAAAAAATACACGTAAAGGTTGAGTTCAAATTTGCATCAATTCTAAAGAAATAAAATATCAAAAATGTATTTACTCTTCTCAAGTTTTCCCAATTCTGAATCACATGTAAATGAAAATGTGTATAATGGAAAGTTCCATTTTGCCACCTATTGAAAAAAATTTCAAAATATAACAGAATAAACATTTTCTATGAGAACAAAAATTTCACAAAAATTATTTTTGTGCCTAAATGTATTGTTGCATTAGGTACAATTTTTCTCAACAATTTTTCCACCTACAACATGATTCCTGCTAATATTTGTAACGGGTTTTATAAAACAACGTCCATTCTTTTTTTTTTTACTTTCCCTGCAGAATAAAGGATTAATAGATCTCTCAGAGATATTGTTATAATTCGTGTTTTAGGTTGAATTTTGTTAACATTCGCTTTTTTAGATATTGTAGGATAATTTGTTGGATATCGTTGTCATTAGCAAAATCAAACAAACGTATTAAAATTTTAAAAAAATTATTTTTTTAGGACGAATATACAACAACAGATACGTCGTCTTAGTTTGAGCAACAAGTCTGAGCTGAGTAAATCTACGAAATCCAGCTTGAAATCCACCAACACAGAACACGTCCTAGTTTCAGCCCAGGAGACAACAACGAAGATTATACTTAAGCTGTCAATGGACCAGGACTGGAAATGGAAATAAAATATATTTAAGATTTCATAAATGTAACGTATTTATTCAAATCAAAAGTAATATTTTAATGTTGATTTTTACGATAAAATGTTGTATGTACATATTTTTTAAAATAGACTAAAACCATGATGCACAGCAGAAACCAAATTGATGATAATTACTTTTAACAAGTTTTGATTTATTTGTTAATTACCACAATTAAACAATTAGCCTCATCATGATAGATAATTGATTTGCTTAATTATTTCTTGATGATTATTAACCCCAGTAACCCTACTTTACAATTGTCTATTATTAATTACAAGGGCCCGGCGTTGCCCGTGGAACAAAAAAGTTGGAAAAAAGGTTGAAAACAAAATTTGGATATTTTTAGCCTTTGGCGCCCTCAGGCTATCCATGAGTGTCCACAAAAAAATTCAGCCCATTGGGTCCAGCCGTTTGGCCGGCCAGAGGGAACATATATACGAATGTCTTGGTTTATTTTAATAGAAGATTGATAGTTATTAATCAAATAAATAGTGGAATTTTCGTTCTACGTGATATAAAGGATACGAGTCTTTGCCACAACCTCAAATCTTCTAATCCCTATATCTTATCAACCTGATGAGGTATACACACCTTTGATATTTCAAACTTAGATCATTTGATCAAACAGAATTCATAGTTTGAAATAACTAAGGTCTATAACATGGGTTGCAAAGATATAGAGATTAGAAACTCAGAGTTTGTGGCAAAGACTCAATTTCTTTGTGATCACTAGCAATTCAACCTCAAAACAATTTACACCATGATCGCAAAATTATTTTTTCCGCAAATGCAAATATTGAGGTTTTTGTAACTCTATTTTTTTAATCCATATATCCTTGCACCCAATGTTGTAAACCTTTTATATTTCAATCTTTTCATTCTGTTAGATTAAATAGTTTAAAATATCAAAGTTGCGAAGCTATACGGATTAATCTTTTTGGTAAAACTCATTGTCTTTGAACATTTATTAGAAGAGAACCCCATGTTTTAACTTTATTCTTTACTCAAATGTACTGTTGACTGTTTAAGTGACCCTTTATTCTTGTTTTACTGCTTAAAATCTGATCATTTTTAATTGTAATTTCTCTGGGAAAGTTTCTTGTGAATTTTTGCTGTCAGAGAGAGGGAATGCCATTGTCGGAAATCAACAAATTTTAGATAGAAAACGTTGCTCAGATAAATATAGGATAGGATACCCTTGTGAATCAGGCACGAAACTCTTTAATTAGTGCGTCACTTTAAATTACGTGTACAGTCCCTTTAATTCTCATGTTTTCAAGAAATCTCTTTTAACATGATTGTTTTAAACTAGTATAATATCTCATCTAACCATATTTCTTTCCTTTATGTCCTTAATTAGATTTGTAAAGATTTGCTTTTATCCAGGAAATAATTTATAAAGATTTCAGGATTAGAGAAGGAAAAGTTTTTAATTAATCAACCAAGAGGAAGAAAGGATTCTTTAATATTTAGAACAATGCAAAGCACTTTTCATACTGCATAAAATTTTCCAGAATTTATATATTTGGCTAAATGTTGTTTGCTTTATTGAATTGACTAGTTTGGGAACCCAACTTTGTCTGGAAACTAAGTTTTCCATAGAATTTGATTTTTATTAAATTTTGAAAAACCACGAAATTTTTTTAAAAATCTGCGAACCCTTTTTTTTGTTAATGTTTTACAATGTTCACAAAGAGAAAATGTTCACAGTTGAAATAGAAGATGGTCGGGAAGCACCCTGAAAGCCTAACAAAACTAGGATACAAAAAAGTTAGGGGTTTTAAAATTTTTTATTTTTTGTTAAACATAAATGCTACGTTTCTTAAAATCTCTTATTTTACATGTTTATATGGACTCCTTACATTGTCCTTGCATAACAAACTTGTAATCCGTAGAAACTCTTCTCTAAAAGCCTGTTAACTAAATTATACATCCATTATACATCCAACCCAGTACAATACATTTGTTTTGTTTTTCTGATTTGTTAATTAACCCATATATATTGTCAGAACTGTAGAAAATTCATTTATGCTTTTGTCAAGTTTTGCGTATACAGGGTGCTTAGGGTGTTCAGAGTGTTTATTGTGTTTAGAGTGTTTAGGGTGTTAAACAAAAACTGTGTTGAAAGTGTAAATTATTTTTGGTTATATCTATTAAATATTGCCCATCAAATACATGGTTAATATTTTGGTTATATCTATTAGATATTGCCCATCAAATACATGGTTAATATTTTTGGTTATATCTATTAGATATTGCCCATCAAATACATTGTTAATTTTTAGAGAAAATTGGATTGCCAAGTTCTGCTTCACTTAATATATCACATTATTTTTTATAGATATATCGAAGATGCAGAAATATTATAATAATGAATCCATTCAATAGAGATCTTTAGAGCACCAACAACTATAATAATTGGGCAGCCTTTTTCAAGATTGGGCCGACTGTGGAGTGTCGCAACACCTTGGTCTTTTTTACCTTGCTAACTCACAAATATTTTGTATAGTTGACAGCTTTGACTAAAATCCACCTGTACATGCTGGTACACTGTGAGTTTCTATAATGTTATTAATAATCTTTAAATCTCTATGGCGACTTTAATGATCTTAAATCTCTATGTTTGCTCTAATGAGATTTCATCTCAATGGTTGAAATAATTATCTTAAATCTCTGTGTGTTCTCTAATAATGTTTAGACTCTATGGCCAGGAACCATTCCAAGAAATCTGATAATTGATATGCACTGCACACAGTTGTACCAGGTCTGCGCTGCCCCCGGAGCCTGAAATGAAACCTTAAACCATCCACAAAAAAGTAACTATGAAACCTAAGCATTCAGATTTTATTATTTTATTGATTGGATAGTAACTATTTATAACTAGTTTTTTGACAGAAATTATCTCTTTATCGAGAAGGTTTAAGTCTTTTTAGATTTAATTTTAAAATTAATCTAAATATAATCTAAAAAGGCAAGAACCTTCGAGATATAGAGAAAAGTTAAGTCCAAAAACTTTATATAAAACATCGTGCCAAAGTAATAGTGTTATGGGTAATTTTATGAAACGTTTGTGTCATCGGAAAATCGGCTAAAAAAGAAAATGGACTGATTCCTCTAATCTGGTTAAAAAAAAAAGGAAAAAACAAGACAAAAAATTTCTTTGTTTCAAAGATTAACGTAGGTATTTATATAAAAAAATTAAGGAAATAAATGTTCTTTAGTCACGTCTGGAGAGAAAAAGAAAGTTATAGAACACAATCTGATCTTTTCCAACATCTTTCCTGTGCTGGGTTTTATATTTTTGTTTTTGTTGTAACACAACGTGTATAATATATGTTCTAATTGGATGTCAGTATGAGCGTTAAGAGAATATAGATGATTGCCAAGGGATATAGATAATAAACATAGATGTTGCACAAACAAATACATAAACATTAAACAAATATAAAAAATATAAAAAATTATATATGAATTTACCTTGTCTTGGCGTCTGTTTGTCTGTCTGTTTGTTTGTATCCAATAAACGTTAAAACGGCTGAACCGATCAGGCCCAAATTTTGTGTGGGACCTCAAGTGGCCCCAGGCAAGGTTTATGGCCAATCAGACTTTAAATATGTAATCATAAAATATTTTTATCTTAAACTAATTAATTTAGTAAAATTTTGAAAATGCCCAAAAAAATATTATGAAATCCACAAATAAAAAAAAATTTATACTGTACAAAGAGAAGATGCTAACAGATAAAGCCACAATTAAAAGTTGAAAAAGAAGACGGGGGCGAAGCGCCCTAAAAGCCTAGTGATATAAATTCTGAGAGCTCCACCACTCAAACTTTTCTTATATTATCTTTGCAAGTTGTTTTGTGAATCCATCTTTTTTATGGAACCCCTATCCTTACCCTGACATAAATTCTACTCTTAGAACCCCTATCCTTACCCTGAAATACATTCTACTCCTAGAACTCCTATCCTTTCCATTATTTACATCCTACTCCTAGAACCCCTATCCATACCCTGATATATATTCTACTCTTAGAACCCCTATCCTTACCCTGACATAAATTCTACTCTTAGAACTCCTATCCTTATCCTAAAATATATCCTACTCCTAAAACTCCTATCCTTATCCTAAAATATATCCTACTCCCAGAACTCCTATCTATATCCTGAAATATATCCTACTCCTAGAACTCCTATCTATATCCTGAAATATATCCTACTCCTAGAACTCTTATCTCTACCCTGAAATATATCCTACTCCTAGAACTCCTATCTCTACCCTGAAATATATCCTACTCCTATAACTCCTATCTCTACCCTGAAATCCCTGAAATATATCCTACTACTAGAACTCCTATCTCTATCCTGAAAAATATCCTACTCCTAGAACTCCTATCTCTACCCTGAAATATATCCTACTCCTAGAACTCCTATCTCTATCCTGAAATATATCCTACTCCTAGAACTTCTATCCCTACCCTGAAATGCATCCTACTCCTAGAACTCCTATCTCTACACTGAAATGTATCCTACTCCTAGAACTCCTATCTCTATCCTGAAATATATCCTACTCCTAGAACTTCTATCTCTACCCTGAAATGTATCCTACTCCTAGAACTTCTATCCCTACCCTGAAATGTATCCTACTCCTAGAACTCCTATCTCTATCCTGAAATATATCCTACTCCTAGAACTCCTATCTCTATTCTGAAATATATTCTACTCCTAGAACTCCTATCTCTATTCTGAAATATATCATACTCCTCTAGAACTCCTATCTCTACCCTGAAATATATCCTACTCTAAGAACTGGGTTTTATGTTTCTAATTTGATTCTTAATAATCCTGGAAAGAGAAAGAGAGAGAGGATATATTCAATAAAGACATCTAACATGAGTAATCCTTTCACCAATATTTACTTCAAGATTAAATTCAGAATATTCTGGAGAAGAGGAGATCATCCTTAAAATCATTAATTAAGGAGAATATTTTGTGTGAGCTTATCAAAGCTTATGAGGTTTATTGATAATAAACATTGTCCTAGGGTTGTATAATTATGCTCTATCAATAATAAAATGCATTTTTTTCTTTTTTTCATAATTCCTATAATCCCCCTCCTCCCTCACCCCTTCCAACAAACACCTATCCACCCATCCAACATTTAACCTTTTTTGTTGTTAATTATAGCACCAACATTAGTTTACTGTTAATAGTTTGCATCTGCTTCTGTTCTACCTACATCCATAAATATGTGTAAACTCACTTTTATCTTCAGCATTGTATCATGTCTTTGCTTCACTTTCAACCCTGCCATTACAGTACAGTACATGTTGATAATATGTACTTTTTCATTTTTCAAGAATCCACCAAAAAAAAGAAAGAAAATATTCTAGTACTTTTTTGAAACAATATACTTAAACTAATAGATAATCCTACAAATGACGCCAAAATGCAAGCATCTCTCAAATCCAAGAAACCAAGGGTAGGAAGAATTTGCCGAAATGATCTGTTTGGATGTCCGATCATAAATCATGAATCCCTAGACCAATTTGCCTCAAATTTTCTTAGTGTGGTTAAAAAATTCCAAGTTGAATAGGGTTAATCATGATAGGGAAAACTTAGACTTAAATTAACGGTTTTGAGCCCAAATTTTTGGTGGCGAAAAGTTAATGGTTGTTAGAAGTTGAAAAATTGTGTTGCAGTTTCAAAAATAATAAATGGCAAAAGTTATTTGAATTATTAAGAAGTTTATTTTTCTAAAATCTATAAAATCCAATGTAAGGAGGTTATATTATTAACAAGTTGCTGGTTTTAATCTTGGAAAAGTTATAATTTCCTCCTCTTTCATCAAAGGGAATTAATAATCCAACATTTTCTTTCAAGTATTCATCTTGGAATAAAAACTCTTTTTTATATAAAATTAGGGTAAAGTATAACAGATTAAAGTTAAACATCGAAACATATCATATTTGGGGAACCAAAATTAATAATTGGTAAAGTTTAAAAAAGGTTTAACTTATTTAACTTAATTTTTTACGTACAAAAAATATAAAAGGTATATAACATAATAAGAGAAATGAGTTTTTCCAACAAACTCAAGCTTTTAAATATCTTTTTAACAATTTATTCTTTTTTCATTTTTTCCAGTTTTTTTATGAAACAAATTTATTGATACATGCATTTAATGCAGAATGCAGATAATCACTTATCTAATCTTCTTGTTTGCTGGCTGTTCTGTATTGCTTATTATATTAGCTTCATATCCCCCCTCCAGGATGGTTAATATGCAGTTTCGGTAGCTGACCAGGCAGTTTGTAGTTTTTATTCTACTGCATTAATTCCACTTATGTTTGATATTTGACATCTATTATTACTGACATTGTTTTTAATTGCATTTAGTATCATGTATCAGTGTCTTGCAATAATTTCGAAAGAAATTAAAAGACCTCCTAGCCTTAACTGCATTCGGGCAGGTTCAAAGTGATTTAGGTGTACCCCCTAGGAAAGGAACACCCAATGAAACCAATGATGATCTCTCTTAGAATGTTTTGATTAAGATTCCACAGCAAAGCAGTTTCTGAGTTCCACTATGTCTGCTCGTGAAGTAGGATAAGGTTGGAATTTAGGAGGTAGGAGGATGAGGATGGGGGTGTAAGGGTAACAGGTATGAGATATACCATATAAATATACTTAGATTGTCTGTCTTTTTTTTGGTTGTTTGTTTGTATCAAATAAACGTCAAAACGGCTGAAACCGATTGGGCCCAAATTTTGTGGGGGACCTTGCATTATCCCAGGGACGGTTTGTGGATGCGCAGAATTACAGTGTTTTTTTCCAAAAGCTTTTGATTTTTGTGAAATTTAACAAACTAGGCTTTTAGGGCGCTTCGTGCCCATCTTCTATTTAAACTGTGAACATGTTCTTTTTGTAAACATTTTAAAACAAAGAAGAAAAAAATTTTGCGGATTTTTAAAAAAAAAATCGCGGATTTTGAAGAATTTAAATTTTTTACAAAATTAAAAACCTTTAAAACACATTTTTATTTTATTTTTATCATTCATAAACCTTCCCTGTGGTCACGTGATGTCCCACAAAAAATTTGGGCCCGATCGGTTCAGCCGTTTTGATGTTTTCGGATACAAACAAACAGACAGACAGACAAACAGACAAGCCAAATTTATATATAGATGCATAAAAAATTATCTAAAAATCTGCGAACTTTTGTTGTTTTTTATACTTTACAAACAGAATATGTTTACAGATAGAGCCGCAATTATAAGTTAAAACTTAAAATAGAGGTTGGGAGCAAAACGCCATAAAAGCCTTGTAAGGTAAATTTGAATTCAGAAAAAAAATTCTTATTGTTCTGCAGACTTTTAATAAATTTTAGTAAAGTTCATCAGGGAGAGTAAATTGTCGAAAGGTTGGTTTAAGTTAAAACATTAAAAATCTGAACTAAGAAAGAGATAAATAAATGATTGAGGTACAAATCTAAAATTTACCGGGGAACTTTTCCTTCACCTCAAACTAAAATTTTCTTTGCCCATATCTCTTCAACCTGATGAGGGAAACTTTAAATATTTTAGACGCTGATTATTTGATCTAGTAAAATTCATAGTTTGAAATATCCAAATTCAGAGGACACATCAGGTTGCAAATATATTAGAATAAGAAATTCATAGTCTGGGGAAGGTAATCAGTTCCTGTAAAAACCCATTGAAAATGGAAAAAGAAATATATGTCAAATTTTCATTAACCTCACATTTTTCCGATGCTGTTTCCGCAATTTGTTTAAAATTATTAACAATTAACATGCCTCGCATCTACAGGTACTATTTCCATTATAATTTTCCTATGGGGGGGAGGGAAGGTGCAGTGAATTCATATTTGCAAGCTAAATAAAAGATGTATACATTTAAAACATTTAAGCAAAAAATTAATTTTATTTTATTATTTAGTAAATGTGTAGAAATGAGAAACCTACTTTATCTTTGTAATTCTGGGAATAATGAATTCTAAAGCTTGGATTAAAAATGTAATTTCATCTGAAATAATTACTGGCATTAGTATTCTCAGATCCTACTCCTTCTTCTAACACTGCACACCATAAATTCATACAATTTGTCACTTCCTCGCTTAGGGTTATTATTTAGCAAGAAATAGATGAAAAAAGAACGTAATACTCCCAATACCTTAGTATGCAGCAATTTTCCTCATTAACATTCTTTATTGCTACAAAGTTTTAAAAGAAAAGTTTCTTTAGTTAACGGATATCTAAAAATTTAAAAAGATATTTACGGGTCATTTTTTAATTTTGAAAGATCAGAAGAGATCCTTGTAACAACTCAAAATCTCTTTCCAAACTAACTAGTTTTTTTAATTGACTCTTACTTAAATGGAAAACAACATGACTCTAACTTACATGCATACACCAACAATGTTGTGATTTTAGGAAAAAAATGTATGAAAAGTTTTTTTGGTTTGTATAAAGAAAAAAGAAAAACTGGGTAAATTCCAAATCTCCCTGAACCTTTATGTTTTTTAAATCTTGTCCACTTGAGTTTTACTGTTTTGTAACCAAGGTTTATAAACCTAGTTTATGGTCTAGCTGATCAAGTGTGAAATAAAGGAATATTTCATAGTGTTCTCAATATTTATATTTTACACCTTGACAGGTTTAAAACACACACACGCTATACGTATGAATCAGAAAAAAGAGAAGGTGTCCCACGAAACACGAGAGTTGTGATACGACTTTAAAGGGAGTGTTCGCGAAAAATAAAAAGGGGGAATAGGCTTGCGGCGAAAAATAAGCTCTTTTGATCGCTACTATTCTTACTTCTATCTGCTGCGTCTATAAGGAGAAATTTGTTAAAAACGACTCGAAGAAAGTAGCGTCCATACAAACTCGGAAAGTTGCAAAATTCAACTCGGATCGTAAAATAATTAATTTAATTCCAAACAATAGTCAACAATTATTTTTCGACGCATTTGTATATAGTTAATATTTCATCATACTTTTTATTTGGTTTAAAAAAATAATATTTCGCTGGCGCTGGATTTTCGAACGTTCCTGGAAAATATGGAAAATTTCGTCTTCATTATCAAAATTCCTCAAAACAGGAAAAAATGTTTTCAAAAGTAACTTTTTATAATAATGAAAAATGAAAAAAATATTATGAAATATCATACATATCATTCAAGACGAAGGATTACATCCATTGTTTGTAGACTTACTTTTACATGTAGTATTCTGAAAACATTCACAAGATCCCCCTGCTAGAATTTTTCAAAAATGTGGTCTGCCTTTTTTGTTCTTTCAAAAGTACAAGATAAAATTAGATTTTCGAATCAATTTCTCCATCAACTGTCATGCTGTGAGGGACAACAATAATAGATTGGCTAAATTAAGCCCGGCGTTGCCCGTAGTATTTCAAATATATTCCGTTGCAATATGTTTAAGGGGCATCAGTCCCTACACTATACTACAGAACTAGCCCACTGTATGTTTAAGGGGCTGCAGTCCCTTAACTAGACTACAGAACTAGCCCACTGTATGTTTAAGGGGCAGCATTCCCTACACTATACTACAGAACTAGCACACTGTATGTTTAAGGGGGAGCAGTCCCTACAGTAGATTACAGAACTAGCCTACTGTATGTTTAAGGGGCAGCAGTCCCTACACTAGACTACAGAAACTAGCCCACTGTATGTTTAAGGGGCAGTAGTACTTACACTAGACTACAGAACTAGCCCACTGTATGTTTAAGGGGCTGCAGTCCCTACACTAGACTACAGAACTAGCCCACTGTATGTTTAAGGGGCAGTAGTACTTACACTAGACTACAGAACTAGCCCACTTTATGTTTAAGGGGCAGCAGTCCTTACGTTTGACTACAGGACTAGCCCACTGTATGTATTAGAACATGAAGGAAGGAATTAAAGTTTAATGTAATGAAAACAGAGAGGTGTTGAGTATTAACATATTTTAGCATATATTAGACCAATCTCAGTATTCTAGGATTTAGCTAAAATATAGACAAAGATTTATAAATTTCTTCTAATTCGAGTCAATCTTTCTTGTAATAAATGAATTGATAATTTTTCTCAAAATATATTTTTATTATCCTTGTACAGTACACCATCACATTAGAAAAAGGGATTAGATACTAACAGTTTGAGGCAAGTGATCAGTAATTCACAGGGAAAGATCTCATGGTCGGGGATTTAATTAAACCTTCCCCCCCCACCTCCCCTGTATAAAACAGCGGGCAACCAAAGAGGGTTAAAAAGAAAACCCATACATAAAATATAACCTATATATTTGGATTCTGAAGAGTTCAGATTGAAAAGTTAAACGAGTCTCGACTGACAACTCATAATCTCATTAAAAAACTTGAAGTTAGCTGTATTAAATTTTTTTCTTCCAAATAATAACATTTCGAAAACCCTCTTTAAATCGGAGGGTTTGATTAGAAAATGTTTTAGATTTAAATTTACAAAGATATGAAAGCCTGACACTCAGTGTACTCTAGTAGAAGAAATATAAACAAGTTGAACGAAATAACTTCGTGAGATAAATACAAAATATTTAAAAACATATCCTTCCCTTCCTTTTCAATATAACGTCCATTCCCCTCTTTATACACTACACCTCAGTATCATAACAAACATTTTCAAATGCAAACATTTTTTAACAGAATTCAAGTTTTCAATATTTGTATTAAATATTTCACAAAACTTTATGGGACAGGTATTGACTCTGCATTTAAGTAGTGGCCCCGCCCGATTTATTACTGTGTCCTTTAAACCTTTAACTGATCAAAACTTTGGAAGATATCATCGTTTTTCTTGCTTTAACATTCTTCTATTTTTTCAGCACAAGAAAGTAGAAAACTGCAATTCAATTGAGCAAGAAATCCCAGATGAAGTTTTCTATTTTCAAAGCGGAAAACAATGATATATCATACACTCCTGATCAGAAAAGGAGTACCGTTTTGCATTGAACAAGTTTCGAGGGTCACATAAATTATGTCTAGTAGTTCCTTAAAGTGATATCCTGGACAGTGTAGGAAGGCCGGGCTTGCTGTTTATTTACCTAAAACCAGTTCCTTAGAAGTTTTAATGCGTCAGAGTAAAATGTACACAAACCCTATTCCCTCTGAATTAGTTTATTTATAGTGGTGTGATCTGCTCTTGGTTTCAAGTCTGTGTGCATTTAAAGTTAGAGTTCAGTAATCAGATTTATGATGGATACTTCGAAACTTCTATACTTACTCTAATTATAGTTCCTATTCATGGAAAGATACTTAACTTTATGTAATTCTTTAAATCCTAAGAAATAAAATAAGAAAAAGGTATGTGTTAAACTTATGTAGTGAAAGTTATGGCGAAGAATATTCAAAGAATGTCTATGTATTTGTTAGAATGATTTATTTTAAAGCTTGGATTGGAAAATGTAATTTCATCTGGAATTATTATTTTCCTTTAATTCCTATTCTTCTATTGAAATTGTACATCAAATAATTTTGTCATTCATAGCAGAACACAAATTGTGAAAACAATTATATTTCTTTTAAATCAAGCATTTCAGCATCATTAAAAGTGAAAATATAAAAATGTAAATTGTATATGAAAATGTTATAACATGATTTCATGGTGTATTCGGAAAATTTTCCAGATTCCATTTTATAAATTGGAAATTTCCTGTTTCCATTTGTCCAAAATTATACCGGAATTTAACGGAAAATTTTCTGGTTCAATCCAATCCTATAATAATGTGATTTTTTTCTTCAGAAGAGTGGAAACCTACGGCCTACATGCTCTTTATACGTGTTTTAAGTTAATAAAGTAGTAATCATACACGTGAAACAGAGCTATATATGTAAAATATTATGTTAACCTTTTTTTGCCATTTCTTTTTTTCGGAACTTGCGTTTTAAACGAAAAATTAAAAAAGACAACTCTTGTAAGGTTTTTGAATTATAGACCAACACGTGATCGAATTCAAATAGAAGAAACCGAATGCATCTTGCCCTGGTTAGTCCTTGGTAGCCCAGCGGTCAGCTTATAATTTCCCACATTATCTAAGTATTCAGACAAGCCTGTAGAAAAAACGAAAAGTAAACTCTAGAAACTTAGAAAAATGGTTGATTACGATACATCAGAGTCATGAATTTTCCGACAACTACAGAGGGTTCTATAAAACTGTAGAAAAAGAATACGACATCTTTTGTGAATTTAATGTTGTTTTTGTTATAAAACAATTAATCCATAATCTTACTTGCAGCTTGAAAATACACTTATATGTGAGATTTATCCCCGTACACCGTGTTTTACGTTCATTAAACCTTTTAGAATAAAAAATTGAGTCTTAAATATCCAGAGTTTTATGGAGCCCTCTGTATACTGAAACCCAAAAATGCACACTCCTAAATATTCTAATTTCCAGGCTGAGTGCAGTATTTATAAAACTAATTCAAGTTATATCCCAAGTTGTTTATAAAACAATATGTATTCTTATACTTTTATGTGAGTACTGGTGAAGTTTTTATGAGTTCTATTTTATGAAAAATATGTAACTACTTTGCATTCTTTAAAATGAAACTTGGAATTTTTTAGAATAAAGGATAAAATCCTGTAGAATTAAGGTGATGAAGTGTGAAATAAAGAAATATTTTTTGATATTCCCAATATTTCGCTTTCACAAAATTTCAATGTTATGAAATGTTTACATCTTCCTAACTTCAACAATTTCAACATAATTAAGATGACTGTTAAGTGTTAAGGTGTCATTCTATTTATGATTGCTTACACTTTTCTGTAATTTTTGGATTTCTGTAGTTTTAGTATTTTTTATTAATTATTTAAACTGACCTGGGCTTTAGTACGCACTGTGATCTTGTTTCATAAAACTTTCAGGGTTGACTTTACCTGGGTAGTCCGGACTGGCAAGCACATATACAGTACATGTTGTACCAACTATAGGATCATGCAACTGGCAAGCACATATACAGTACATGTTGTACCAGCTATAGGATCATGCAACTGTTAGAGTTGGATGAGTGTTCAGAAGCAGACGGTTCAATTTGTGCAATGATAACCCCCTGATGGACATGGTGCCAGGGATAGAAGGTAAATCTCAATTTATAGAAGTTTATTCAATTGATATTGATTCCAAACCATGGACATAGATAGACACTCAGCCAACTCATCTCACGAAACTTCGATTCCTAGAGGAAGTGGGGTTCATACAGTCTGAAAGGGTTTGCTTTAAACTTCGATTTTGGTATATATTTAGATCATATATTAAGTATACATTTTGCCGGCGTATAACACATCAATACTGAACCGCCATCAATGTCTATCCTGTCTTCAAAACTCTGAAGTTTTTACCTTATACCTTACCTCACAAATCTGTTAGAGCAGGTTAAAGGAATTAAGTTTTTAACAAAAAAATTTATTCATATATCTTTACAACCCATTGTCATAGACCTTTGATATTTCAAACTATGCATTCTGTTAGATCATATGATCTAAGTCTGAAATATCAAAGGTTTACACCCTCAGGTTGCAAATTATGTATTCCTGGTAGATATTATCTAATATATTCCTAGTAGATATCATCTAATGTATTCCTGGTAGACATTATCTAATGTATTACTGGTAGATGTTATTTAATGTATTCCTGGTAGACATTATCTAATATATTCCTGGTAGATATCATCTAATATATTCCTGGTAGATATTATCTAATATATTCCTGGTAGATATTATCTAATATATTCCTGGTAGATATTATCTGATTTATTGTATTTCCACCGCAGAACCTTCCTTGTTTTCACTGGTAGAAGAAATGTAAACAAGGTAAACGAAATAACTCCGTGAGATAAATACAAAATATGGAAAAACATCCTTCCCTGCTTCTTTAATACACATTCTATAATATACAACTTGTTTCTGACGTATGTTTATGTTTTATGCTTACATTGTCTTTTACGTATTTTTAAATTGGTTACGAATGCATTCTTATAACCTTATGCCACTAAACCTCAGGGCTAAATAACCTCCGGGAAAATGCTGATTTCAATGAAAAATCTGATGAACATATTTGAAATATAAACCCGTAGGGATAAAGTGAGCTTTAAAAAATAAAAGATTTATTGAAGTACCTCAAATAATATTTTCGTATACATACATACCTCGTAATAGCCTGACTTTACGAGTTCTTTTTGTCAACAAATTTTGATTTTGTTGAGTTTAGCCAATATAAATATTATTCCACTAAAACAGTAGATTATTTCCATGTATATAATGTTTCATACAGTAGCTTCAATTTTTGATAAATATAATGAATCTCAATATAATGTACATGTATTAACAGCATATTAAATATTCACATTTACAATGAGATTATTTTATCTCCTTCTAATTAAGGGTGTGTAGATTAAATATTTTATTTACATTTTATTCTCAGATATGAAGTAAAAATGTAAATAAAAATTCAAAGAATTTTAAAAATCCAATTGAAAGGTTGGAAGTATGATGAACTATTTAATAGTTTATTTATTAATTTCCAATAATTTCTTTATTAATTGAAATTGATAATAAATTAAAACGTTTTTTAAGGAATCCTTATATTTATATCATTAATTTTCAAATATTAAAAACCATTGATCAAAATAAAAGATTTAATTGTATTTGATGACTCTAAATTCGTATAAGATGGGTTAGAACTTATCTCATCATAAAATTAAGTATTTTTCAGAATTTTAAAGTAAAAATAATCTCATTCATCAAAGGATAGTTTGTTTGAGTTGAACTAGATAATTTAATTATAAAATTAACCAGGTAATTTTGTAAAAATCTAAATAAAAACCTGTTTTCCGAATCAAAATATGAGTTTTGGAGGAAAAGATTTGTAAAAACAAATTTAATTAATAATGAAATGATCTCTTTTTTAGTTTCCTATATAAAGAAACAAATCTCATTGTTTTCAGAAAATAAGATGTAATCTTTCTGAGTGTTTCGCGACCATATGGTCTCGAAATGTTTTTATAGCTGTCCCTGAGATCCCTTGTTCACTTAACTTTGATAAAGAACCAGTTATTTATAGTAAACAATAACCGCCAAAAAAGTCCTTGGAAAAAAAGTAAAAGAAGTCCTTAAATTTCACACTATAAAAGTCCTGTGGAAAAAAGTTCTTTCATTAAAAAGTCTCCGGAAATAAAGTCCTACCAATTCGAGACTTCATTTTCTAGGACTTTTTTCTGGCTCCAGTAGGAGCAAAAAAGTCCTTGGAAAAAAGTCCTCTAACAAGTGAAAATGCATGATTCACAATGAAAAAAGTCCTTTTTTCTAGGTTTTTCTTTTCCTCGGGGATTTATTTTCTTCAGGACTTTTTTTCCTGAGATCTTATATCCTAAGACTTTATTGGCAGCCCCCATACTTTTTCAAGAAAAAAAGTCCCAGGAATCCAAAACACATGACTTTATTTCCAGTGACATTTTTTCCAAGGACTTGAGAAAATGCGGACTTTTTTCCAAAGTTTTTATTTCCAGGTTTTTTTCCCGGGACTTTCATAGTAAACTGGGAAAAACCCACGGGGCCTAGGTTATAATGCAAGGAAAGTTATTTCAGAGGTGTATGCATCTCTTGAACTGCAGTAACTGTACTGGGCAGTAATGTAAACACAAGACGGATGTAGTAGCCTGACATGGGATCCATCTTTCACATAAAATATCAATGAAATATTCTGGTTATAGGAAACTATTATGTGAATTATCATAATTATCAAAATTTAATGCGTTCAACCTCCTCGGATACTAAACGATCATTTATCCATCTATTCTTGTTAGCAAATTCCGCCCAGAGAGAACTGGTTTCAATATGTACACAGAGTATACGCATCTGCTATTAACTTTCCTTGCATTATAACCTTGCAAGGGGTAGAGTAAAGTTTAAACTCAGTATAAAGCTAGTAGCCTATCAAATCACATATACATAGTTTTTAGTGTTATTTTTGGTCTGTGTTGCCGCATAAATGCGCATAAAAATGAACGAGCATATTTTTCAGAATAAAATGTTCGTGACACGATAGATATTCGATGAATAGTTTGGTGTTCTACTAGGTTACATTGATGTATATTACTTTGTCTGTCCAGGGCTTGCCTTCTATTATTTTGTTTTACTGAGTATCCCTTATCACATTTAATTATTCTTGGAGTTCATGAAAAATGGGAGTTGTACCTTAAAATTTACGAATAAATATAAATACATTATCGTTCTGTTGTAATGGAATCTTTTTTATTTCAGATTGAATTCTGAAATAAATTCTTTCTACTTTACTGATCTGTCCATTATGAGTGGTAGAGAGTGGATTGAGAGTTACGATCTGTCCAGTAGAAACCAAATTCGGTAGATAGTTTTACCTATTGAAAAGTAACACGGTCGGGGTGATCGTGAAACGCTAAGTAAGTCCAATACAATAATAGAGTTGATAAGAGAGATATTATTTGATAAACTGTATATATCTCCTATGACAATTCTTTAATCGTATCATATATCTCTTTCCTGAACAGAGGAACTATGAAACTGGAAAACAGAAGAAAATATTAGAAATATCCTCGATCAATGAATACTTTATTAAAAATACATATTTACTTATTTTAGTCTAAATAAAGAATTAGATTTTAAAAGATTTTTTTTCTTATAAATTTATATAAAGAGGTATTTTTTTCTGTCTCAAAAATGCTGAATTTATATGACTTTATAAAGGAACTGAGTTTCTGCAACAAACTCAAATTTTCTAATCCCTAAATCTCTACAACCAGATGATGTAATCCTTTGACATTTCAAACTTGGATTATTTAATCTAATATACTTCTCAGTTGTAAATATTAAAGGTCTTCTACTATGGGTTGAAAAGATATAGAGATTTGAACATCAGAGTTTGTTTCAAAGACTAAATTCCTTCAGGATTCTATTTCTATCAGATTAAAGATTTTTCATTTTACAGAAATCTTAAATCTGGAAGGTTTCGTTATTTTATAAAGAAGTCTTCAAAGTTTGTTGCATAATTGATAATCCCTGTTTTACTTTTTACTTCAACAAAGTTAGATTAATTTAGTCAATATTTAACTATTTTTTAATAGTTCCAATTTGCCAAAAATATTGAACATTTTTAAATATTTTTTTTTCTATCATTTTGACTTATTATTCGGGGATTTGTTACTTAAAATTTTTTTTTAATGCTAAAATGAAAAATGTAAAAATTTAAGTTCCAATGTTGATGCCACGACTTCCATTTTGTTCAAAAAATATCTTCTCTGTTATATGATATCATTTATCTAAGGAATTCCAATATTTTCTAATTCTTAACATCGTTTATAGAATATTTTTCCACCTCCATTCCCCCCTTTCCTTACCAAAGTTCTCAAATTTTAGACTTTTTCCTTTTCTTACTGTTCTAGTCCCCAACACTTGTTTACCTTATACTAAAGAAAGTTGAAACAATGTTGACAAATTATTGTCGACAGCTGCCAAATTTTCATTCTCTTTAATTGTCCCTTCACTGATATTCAAAAAACATGGGACCTTTTAACCAGGGGTGTATATTTTGTTGACAAAATTTCCCCCCCTGGCCCTGACCCTCTCTTGAAAATAAATAATGTTTGGGGTAAAACTAAGAAGCATCAAAAAGGATAAAAAACTTGCCTTTCCATTTTTTCACACTTCAACTGTGGAACAGGAAGAATACATATTGGCAGTTTTATGCAAATTTGATGTTGTATATAGCAAGTAATTTTGTCATTACCTTAAATAACACTAGGAACTGAAATGGCTCTGTGTACACTGCACAATTGATATGTGTCGTTAAGTTTATTGGACTATATAAAATAATCACTTGATTCAAACAGTCGTCTTCCTAGTTCACAGTTTTATGGGTCTGACTGCAGACATTTGTACATTTACAGGACACAGGAAAATTCCATTTATAAACTTTTAAATAATTTAAGTTTTATGGATAAAAAATTTAGATTAAAAATCCAATATCAAGAGAGAAAGCAAAAAAGTATAGAAATAATCTAATAAATGTTTAAAGCTTTCCTGTAAAATTTAAAAATGAAAATGATGCAAAATTTAAGTTTGATGAATTCACAGGCATAATTAAAACAAGTTAGGGAAGCATGTGGGTTCTGGGTGCCTGTTGGGAAATTAAATATACAAAGGTTGAAACTTTTTAATTTTAATCCCTTCAGATTAGTTTAATCCCTTCAGATTAGTTTAATCCCTTTCGATAAACCAATGAAAAACAACGAAAATATGATTCTGGTAAATGACAATGAAAAAAACATTAATCACTTTTAGGCAAAAATTTTAAATTAAAATCAAATTAAATAAAAATTTAAACGTTGTAGATTAACGTTGTCTAGACCAGAAGTTATTACCTCAAAACTTGTTTAAGTCCTTTTCATAAATTTCCAATTTCCATGCAAAACTGAACAAAGTCCTTGTAAAAAAGGAACCTGGAATATTCCCGGACCGAAGCTAAATGTTTTTACCCACTCTTAATTCCATTCTCTCAGAAATGTGCAAAAAGAAAAGTATCTCGGCTGCGCCCGTACAGACCTTAAACTTTAATTTTACAGGATGAGGTTTCAAAACTTCTCTCGTCTCGGAAATATTTTAAATTATCTTTTTTCAATGTATCATTTATTTTAAAATTTAATCTATTTGTGAAGCTCTTTCTTCCAAATTTGATTTAAAATACTTGAAATTAGAATTACTAAATTCACAAAATGGTAGGTACTGAAGAATTGGGGGAACCTAAGTGAGAAATAAATTAAAAGATGGAATTGATAAAAAATATGAGGAAAAAGGGGGAAATGAAAAGAAGGAAAGGGTGGAAAAGCCAGAAACTGAAATAGGAGAGATAATTTATTATTTTTAGTTTATTATTTAATTTTCCCATCTATTCCATACTGTAGGTATCCTGCATTTATAGGACAACATTTATATACAACAATTTACTATTTTTTAGTTAATCATTTAATATTTCCATTCATTCCGTGCCATGTAGGTTTCCTATTTCAATACAAGATTTAAATAAAAAACTGAACCTTTGCCACAAACTCAAATGTTCTAATCCCTATATCTTTGCAACCTGATGGTGTAAACCTTTTATTTTAGTCCCTCATGGAGCTATAGCACTAGACCTAACTTCAATAGTAGATAATGTGAAAAAAATCGAATCTTTCAGTCAGACTTGCAATGAAATCATTGACTATTGACAAGTAGGTCGAATGATGATTAGGACTTATGAAAAATTGTAAAATCGACGTGAAGGACTAGTTGAGGCCAATGATGACAAATGATGTGAACAAAATTGTAAATTATTTTATGAGAAATCAAATGTTACATTAATATATTACTTTAATCGACTAATTGTATCTCAACCAAATGACGTAGTCGTGGAGAACTATATGTTACAGGACTAATAATATCTTGGCCATATAATGAAGAACAGGGGAAACAGAAGACACATAAGATGAAAATAATTTGTCACTAAAAGGTACTATTTTCCTCATTAGATAAACTATGTGTAGATAAGACGACAAGAGGAGTAAAAACAAATTAAAGAGGGGTGGAGGGGGGGGGGTTCTATTTCAGAATATTTCTGTATGAGCGTTTTCCTTGCTTTGTTGTTTTTAACACGGGGGGTTCAGGGGATAAATGATAAGAAGGAAATGATGAAAACCAAGAAAGAATAAGATATTTCTCCAACCTCAAGAGTCGAGGCTGGAAAGTGCGAGAATGAAATGAAATATTTTGATAAATGAATTGTGGAAGTATCCTACAAGATCCTACATTTGCTCAAACATTAACCAAATGGTCCAATATCTTTTCAACTCTTAAAATATTTGGTTCGCCCGGACACATTTTAAATTTAAAACCAACTCTCTGACTTGGAAAATATTATCTCGTTGGACAAACTTTAAACTTTAAAGATTAGAAATCAGACTTATTTTATATTATTTATTTTAAACAAATGAATTCCACTTAAGCCCCCCCCCCCACCTTTACTCTTTTCAAACCTCAAAAAAAGATATTAAAATCTTAAGTTTGTGTTTGGCCGGATATATGCCTTTACTGGTCTGATGCCTGATTGAACAAATTGAGGTTGATATAGATGTTAAGGGGTTGGATTCGACATTAATAAATTTCTCTCAATCTTTACTACTTCCCTTCCTCAACTATATTTCATAATATTGTGCACGGAAATTACACTTTCAACCTATTATTGAAAATGTAGAGACCTCAAAAAATAAAAGGACTTAAAAGGATTTAAAAGTTCGTTTGATCCTTTGATCCCAACACTTTTTTCACCACAATTTGACCTTTTAAACATTATTTTTTCGTCTTTTCTCTTTTTGTACTTTAAATGAAAAAGTAAAAATAAACAACTCTGTAAGTTTTGATATTTTTACATAATGTATGAAAACGCGATTAAATTCAAATTTAAGAAACCGAACGCAATTCGCACTGGTTACTCGATGTTAAATTTTAATTGAAGATAACAAGATTATACATGTTCATCTTGTTTCTTAGTTGTTTTTTTTTAAATATTTAGCTAACAACTTGTTTTTACGGCTGGCGCTGGATTTTCGAACATTCCTGGAACATATGAAAATGTCGTCTTCATTATCAAAAACCCTCGAAACCGGAATAAATGTTTTCAAAAGTAACTCTCATGATCATAAAAAATAAAAAAATATTATTTAATATCAACTTTATACGAATGCGTCGAAAAATTGGCGATGATTATAGGTTTTAATAACTGAATGATTTGTTTGGAATTAAATTGATTTTTTTACGATCCGAGTCGAATAATAGCGAATATTGCAACTTTCTTTTTATGACCGCTACGTTCTTCGGTATAAGTCGTTTTTAACAAATTTTTCCTTAACGATTAGACAGATAGAAGTAAGATTATTAGCGATCACCATCGATAATTTTTCGCCGTTAGCCTATACCCCCTTTCATTTTTTGCGAACACTCCCTTTAGGGTTTAAAGTTGAAAGGTTTGAGTCAAATAACATTTAAAGAGTGGTATCAAAAAATAATCCAAAATTAGAATTTTTTAGTTCTCTCTGTTTAGATTTAGACAATGTTTCAAAAATTTTAAAATGCAATCAAAGGAAATAAGTCTTTGCCACAAACTCAGATTTTCTGATATCTCTATTTGTGCAATCCAATGTCGTAGACTTTAGATATTTAGATAAATCAAATAATCTAGTTTTAAATATATAAAAGGTTCTTCCGAACTATTGACCAATAAGAGAGGAGAGAAAGAGTTTAACTCCCGTAAACAGATTCAACATTTACGGTTTCATTGATGGATTAAAAGGATATATTAAAAACTTGTTGAAATTTCATGTAAATGTACCATCATATTGTAAATATATCGTACGCTACATTCCAATTCAATTCATGTACCGGGCCGAATTTCAATTAGCCAGGACAAGCAGTACGTAACAAATGTAAGGCAAAAACGGGATGGTACGCCAAATGAATGATCGCCTTCTATTAAAATTTTTTATGATATTGGGAATAGAAAATATGAGTTTGTGACAAATATAATATTCCAACAAGTATACTCTCGTGTTTCACAAATTTTTCTTCAAATGATATATCCTTTATTTCTTGTTTTTAAACAGACAGTCTTTCCGAGTTTGTTATTTAATTATTAACTTGTTATTCACATTAATATCAACAACATGAGAAATAGAAACAGGAACGGTTTTTAATTTCAAAATATATTTCACCATTTAACAATATGAAGACATGTAAAAGTAAAGGAAAGAATGGCTAATCAAGATAACATCCAAGAAATGTTATAAACCATGCAATGCGCATGTCATCTTAAATTAAATCATTCATCTTAAAAACAAAATCAATTATTTTTAGGGATCAGAGGTAAATACACTAAAAGAAAACCTAATCCACAACAATAAAAGACTTACATACATTTTCCATAGTATTGTATTTCTAAAAACCTTTTTTTCGTGCATTTCTACTTATTTATCTTTGAAATTAAAGATCACCACCAAGTCATCTATCAATTGTAATTTTTACTGTTTAGTGGAACACCCTTCCTTATGAATCGGGTTTTCAGTAAATTTTTACCGAAGTAGAAACTAAAAGCAGATAATTCAATGCGTTCATCAAACGATGAAAATTTCTAATCGATAAAGATAATGTATAAATGCAATTGTCAGATATTATAACTCTGATAGGATAGAAACAGATCTAGACCCGTGGACCATGAATTTAATGAACGTGAGTGACCTAGCTCGAAATTTATTTTGACATCATCAAAAAAGTTATGCATCACATTTTAACATCGAATCGACTTTGAAGATTCCCAACGCTTTGGCCTTTGGTTTACCTCTCTAACTAGCTCACTTATACTTTTGGTAGCCTTGGACATGTACTAGACTAGTTAGAACTGAAACAAACTTGATTATATAATAACTGAAAAAACCTTGTCAGTTTTTTTTCTGTGAGATTGGTCCAATTTTGGAATTCATAGAACCTTAAAAGTTTATATTTTTGTAAGAAATTAAATTTTTTTTTCTGGGCTGGCTGATGTGTGCAGATGTTGGAAACAAAGTATACGAAGCAAACTAAATTCTTTTATTTTAGATTTAAATTTTTTTCTATTTTGAAACATAACTCCGTTTGTTGAAAATCTGTTAAAAGCAATAAAACAAATGTGAGCGTTTTCCTTGCTTTGTTGTTTTTAACACGGTGTCCAGTTTTTCACATTCAACTTCATATTTAACCCTTTTTCTACAACTCTAAATCTTTTCCGTAATGCTAAAATAATTGAAGAAAAAATACGAATTACATCATACTAAGCAACATTTTCTACGTAAAAGGAAAAAGGAACACGACATTTATTCCATAGATTTCTGGTTCTCACTGCATTGCATATTTGCGTTTTGCATTTAATGCAGTTTCTCAATACAGAATAGCTTCCACTAACAAATATTAACTGAAGAAAATGTACGTAATTCTATTTCAGACTGAGAGATGAAGGAGGGGGGTTTATGCTCCCCCCCCACCACCACCACCACCACCACCACCACCACAAAAAAAAACACAAGTTCTCTTATCATCATTGTTACCACTTAATGAAAAATCAACTACGTTAAAATGACATACATTAAAAAAACAAGAATTTATTTGATATCATTATTTACAGAACTTAATAAAAGATGACACAAACCAGCTGCAGGATGAAGGTCAAACAGGTGAACACTGAGCTGACCCTGCCAGCTGCAGAGGATAGTTGACCTTCAGAGTATACAGAAGGAAGAGGTCGGTATATTATACCTGGAAGAAAAAAAAATGTTCAGATAAACAAAACTTGAGTATTATAAATCCTGCAGTCATCCCATAATTTGTCGTCCGTAGGATTGTACAGTAATAATCAGAATACTCATGAATAGGAATTCGACTTTTAGACTCAAGGTTTGACTTTAAATAATTCAATGTACAGGAGACACAGTAATTGTGCAGTGCAAACAGACCCATTTCATTTAATAAGTGATTGGATAACTCACTTGTAAAGTTTTTGTAACAACATCAAATGCATTAATTTCGTGTACCTATTCTACAGTTTTCTGGTTATCATTGTATTATTTCTTTTCTCATTAGATATCACGTGGTAGTGTGCTGTGGACTGTGTACTGTAAGACCCGTAAATTTTATTGTGTAATGTGTTCTGTATACTGTGTATAACTGTGTACTTTGTCCTGTAGTACACTTATACACTATACAGTGTGTGTACCTCAGAATACTAATATCACAGAATCATAACTAGAAGCATTTGGTTTGGGAATTGTTTGACTTTTAACATGGTCAGTGGTCACTGTATATATATATCATCCAGAACAAGGTTTTTAGAAAAACTTCCAAAGCTATAATACCGTCCGTTATGATTCTATGATATCAGTATGAGAAGTGTACTGCATGGTGTACCTGAAGTTCTAAAGATGAAAGATGAACTAAGAGGACTCCATCCTTGACTATTCATTGCTCGTATTCTAACTTCGTATTCACAATCCCCAGTCAGTCCACTCAACTCCATACTGTAGGTGTCCTGCATTAGGACAACATTTAGATACAACAATTTATTATTTTTAGTTTATTATTTAATTTTCCCATCTATTCCATACTGTAGGTATCCTGCATTTATAGGACAACATTTATATACAACAATTTACTATTTTTTAGTTAATCATTTAATATTTCCATTCATTCCGTGCCATGTAGGTTTCCTATTTCAATACAAGATTTAAATAAAAAACTGAACCTTTGCCACAAACTCAAATGTTCTAATCCCTATATCTTTGCAACCTGATGGTGTAAACCTTTTATTTTAGTCCCTCATGGAGCTATAGCACTAGACCTAACTTCAATAGTAGATAATGTGAAAAAAATCGAATCTTTCAGTCAGACTTGCAATGAAATCATTGACTATTGACAAGTAGGTCGAATGATGATTAGGACTTATGAAAAATTGTAAAATCGACGTGAAGGACTAGTTGAGGCCAATGATGACAAATGATGTGAACAAAATTGTAAATTATTTTATGAGAAATCAAATGTTACATTAATATATTACTTTAATCGACTAATTGTATCTCAACCAAATGACGTAGTCGTGGAGAACTATATGTTACAGGACTAATAATATCTTGGCCATATAATGAAGAACAGGGGAAACAGAAGACACATAAGATGAAAATAATTTGTCACTAAAAGGTACTATTTTCCTCATTAGATAAACTATGTGTAGATAAGACGACAAGAGGAGTAAAAACAAATTAAAGAGGGGTGGAGGGGGGGGGGTTCTATTTCAGAATATTTCTGTATAACATTTGTAGAACCTGAGTTTAATGTCTTCATTTCTCAAATGCCAAATTTAAATCTTTTAAAACTTTTCTGTTTAATTCGTGTCATTTTCAGTGAAACAAATAGAAAAAAAAATAAAAAAATATGTAAATTATAAATCTATAATACTAAGAAAAGAAATCAAGTCTTCGCCACAAACTCAAACTTTCTAATCCCATATATCTTTGCAACCTAATGTCAGATACGTCAGATATGTCAAACTATGAATTCTGTTTACAGATTGAATAATCTAAGCTTGAAATATCAAGGTTGCAAAGATAAAGGGATTAGAAAATTTGATTTTCCTCAAACAAATGCGGCTTGCATTTAAATGTAAGTAAAGGAATTGAGTCTTTGCAACAAATTCTGATTTTTTATCCCTATATTTCAGCAACCCAATAATATTTCAAATTTATTTTATTTGATCCAACATAAGTTACAGTTTGAAATATCATAGGTCAGCTACACTGAGACTTTCATAACTTAAGAATTATGTTCGAGTCTGGATTAAGTAAGTTTTCCCCAGGATAAGTATCAGATTATGTCATTATGTGATTTAAGTGAGTTAAAAAGGTTTCACTGTATACTATTTTAACCTGGAATAAGCGAGTTTTCTCCGTAATAAGTGCCAGATTATGCCAAGTGCCTTCAGCTTCAGTCACAGCTCGTCCTGAAGCCTAAACAGTAATAACAAAATATGAATACTCTCAGATTTCATTCATCTCCAGTAATAACCACAAAGCTTTTAGACTCAAGATATGACTTCAAATAGTCCAATAAGCATGGGACACAGCAATTGTGATTTAGTAAGTAACTATTAAAACTATTTGCTTTGTTACAATATCAAATATGTAATAAATACAGTTTACACGCACCTAGATAAATTGCGTTGTACATTGTCTGTAAATCTAACTGCGTTAATCCTCAAATATGCAAAACTTGTAGCTATGTATTGTGATTAGCTTAACTACGATGATATATATCTGCGCAAATGATTGTAAATACGTGTACAAACTTAACATGTAACATAAATTTGTGAAACACATTAGTTAGCATAGACTCCACTTTGATTACGGGGATAGAAGTAATTTGGTCCTATTTGAAACATAAGAGCTAAGATCGTCTTATTGGTTTGGCATTGATCGATTAAGAGCTTGAATCCCTATTGACATTGATAGCTGGTCTTCGTTGAAACATATGAGTCGAGATCATGCTGATTGGTTTGGTATTGATCGATTAAGAGCTTGTGTCCGTGATGGCATTGATAGCTAGTCCTCGTTGAAACATTTGAGTCATGATCGTGCTTATTGATTTGGCATTAATTGATTAAGAGCTTGGGTCCGTGTTGACATTGATAGCTGGTCCTCGTTGAAACATATAAGTCAAGATCGTGCTTATTGGTTTGGCATTGATGAATTAAGAGCTTGTGTCCTTTTTGACATAGATACCTGGTCCTCTTTGAAACATATGAGTCTAGATCGTCTTATTGGTTTGGCATTGATCGATTAAGAGCTTGAATCCCTGTTGACATTGATAGCTGGTCCTCGTTGAAACATATGAGTCGAGATCATGCTGATTGGTTTGGTATTGATCGATTAAGAGCTTGTGTCCGTGATGGCATTGATAGCTAGTCCTCGTTTGGGGGGGGGCGGCTAGAGACCACCTACCTCACGTTACTATTTGATGTTTTTACAAACATGCGTGTTTTTAAAATTAAATATTAATAGCATATATTTGTCATTACCATGTTATAAGCCCGCCTTCAAAGAGTTAATAATTTACAATTTTCAAAATTATAAAATTTAGTTTTGTTTAAAACTTTACTAAAGTCACTATTTGCTGGTGTCGTGAGGCAGACCCAGTCTAGGGTTATGTAAAGAGGTTGTGTGTTATAAGTATATAAAAATATAATGGCGTGTTCTACAATGATAATTAGTCATACTCATGTCCCCGCAACACTACGTAATATTCTTTAAATGGTATATTTATATACAAATGGTATTTCCAAGGGCTTGGAGAGGAATAGTAACAGCTTTTATTCACTTCTTTTTCGAGCTTATTTTTTAGTCTTTTTACTCTTCTTACTCCTCGTCAGATATGTCATATATGTTAGATATATCATACCATGAAACCCATAAAACTGTGGAATAAGAAGACGATCGTTGTAATTTTAAATAGTCCAATATAAGAAAAAATACAACAATTGTGCCGCTCAACAAGTTAAAACTTGGTTTATATCGGAATATTTTAGTTTATCCATAAAAAACCGTTAAAACCGTAAAAGATCTTAAATACCTAAATTCAAATAAATTGGACATGAACTTTTTAAATACAATTAAATTTGTTTGATTTATCAAATTAGAAACAAGTCCGGGACATTTTATTAAAGTTAATAAAATTACAATTATATAGTCATAAAAATTTGTTTAAATTTTAATATTTGACTTTCCTCCCTCCTGACCTATTGGATAGATTTTATGGTTAATGGGGGAGACGTACGTTCAAATTTAAAAATATCTAACTTTCCTTCCCCTGACCTATTGGATAGATTGTATGGTTAATGGGGGGCGGGGCTGNGGGGGTTGTACGTTTAAAAGAACTGTCGATGTAATTTTTGAAGTGATTAGCTACATTTAAAGTTATTATCTACATTTAAAGTGATTATCTACATTTAAAGTGATTATCTACATTTAAAAAAGTTTAATCTGGTGTTTTTGCAGGTCACTGTTAAGGAGAAACCACAAATTTACCATCAAGTTTTATTATACAAAAGTGTACCGTTGTTAATGAAGCTCTTGAAATCAAAGCTTAATTAAGATATACACATACATTTTAACCGTTTGTTTTTAATCTTTGTGACAGAAACAATCTAAAGGAATAATAATTGTCTTAAAACATTTTTTTAAAGTGAATATTTGCAAATTATCTTTTTTTCCATCTGATAATCTGAGTTCTTTTCCCTTATGTCCATTTGACAGCCCAAATTTTTGTTTTAAATAATCTTTTTTGTTTGTTTATTTTTTTGTGATTTTTAACAATTTTTTTATATTTTTTATCGATTTTGATGGTTATTATATCGTTAGAACTGACGAGGGTCAACCCAGACCCAAATATATTTTCAATAAATGTGGAACTAACATCTACTTTTTTTACTCTACAGAGGTTTGGTCCATCACCATCACCGAATTTTAAAATTAATTAAAATAAGGTCGTATCATCCCTGTATCGGGTGCCCGGAGGAGGGGATGTAAATCTTCTCTCTTTCCACTACTTTTTAACCACGTGCTTTCAACCAGGTCTGACACGATTTTCCATCATAAATATTGAATTGGAAAGTTTAAGATGTAGTTTAAATATCGGTAATGTTTTATTATATTTTTCAATATTTCCAACAATTGTATTGACTGGCTTCTTTCTTGGATTATTTCCAAATCTTAAATTTCTTCTTTAGAAGTCAGGTTTTAAACATCTATGTAACATTTATCTATATATAAATGTATATATGAAAACCTATATATATCTATATATAAGTATTTATTCAAATCTATATATATCTATATTTCACGGGAAAGTATGTAAACTGTATTGGAACAGGTTGTATTCCAAACGTGACACTGTGACCATCCACCCCCGCCTGCCCACCCCACCCCCGAAAAAACAAATCGGGAAATCTAAATTTAATGGATTCAAAATGAATATTGGCATCAATTTTTAAGACTAGTTCGACTTTGAAGTGTACCTTTAGAATTACTGACTTACTTACAATTTACTTGTAGTTCTACGGACATTTTTATTTTATAACTTTTGTTTTTAGTTTCAGTTTTTAAGAAGTAATTGGCAAAATTCTCATTCGATTTTGCAACCTTTGGATCACTGTGCTATTAAACTCGGACATCTGAACCATTGTGATTTGTCTTTAAAATTGTATTAAAATTTACGATGAAAAAAAATCAACAAATACATTTTCTTTTAATTTCTTAGAACAGAAAAGGTTTAACGATTTTAAAAAACCTTTAAAGCGGGGGCAACATTATAATATACTACTGCAATATGACAACGTAAGCAATTCCATAATGAAAATGTTTAATATGTTTTTGCATCTTCATATTGCTGACAGAACATGTTTTCCTTTCTTCCTTGTTTTGCTGGCAAATTAACGAGAAAATAATAATGTCTCTTATTTTTTTTTATAAATATCTAAAAACCAGGGAACCAGACACTCCCTAGCTAAGTAAATTTATTGCTATTAATTATGAGAAAACTCTCAGCTAATTGCTATTCACAAAAGTTAGTCTAAGAATAAAGAATAAACTTTTCTCATTTATCAATAAACAATTTCAGACACCTTGAATACTTTTTAAGGCACTAACTCTTAACCCTATTTCTGCTGGGGGGGGGGGTCAATTTGACCCCCCTGTAGTTTTTTTACATAACTCAAAAAGTATTAGTCTGAGGCCTTACATACCCAAAGCCCTCCCTTTAGGCCTAAAACCGGGCTTTAATAATAACTGCCTGAGTCCTCAGGTACACTGCCTGAATGACTGCTTTTGCCTGTAACAAACTAAATCTTTGTTTTGACCCACTTTCACTTGTCAGATTTTGATAAAATTTAGCTTTTTGGAAAGCCTATGACATAAGGAAACGGATTGCACAAGTTTTGCGAAAAAAAAAATTGCAAATGTTTTGCAAACAACCTGTCAAAGGAAATTTGCACATTTTTAGCTTTTCTTGATTAAAAATCAGGTTATTTAAAATTTTGCAAACATTTTTGCATATTTGAAATGGCATGGTCAAGGGCTTTTCAACAATGTATAATTTGTCATTTTTTGGACAAATTTTTTTTTGCAAACATTTTTACTATAAAACTGGATTTTGCGATAAAAAATTCAATTTTCGCAAATTTGCAAAATTTTTTGCAGATTCTAAAAGTAGAGCACAAGAGCTTTCTAATGATGTATCATTTGTCATATTTGGACATAAAACATGGGATTTAGAGGGGGGGGGTCAAATTGACCCCCCCCCCTCTCTACTGTGTATAAATGTTAAACTGTCTGAAGATATTAAAATTATATATTTTAATCTTGTGATTTTTTCTCCGACATTCGAGAAATTTCTTCAATATTCAATCTTAAAAGTTCTCGTTTAGCTGAATATTTAAATCTTTTGTTTTTCTATGAATAATTTGTCCAAATCTGAATTATCATTGATGTGGTCATATTGATATAAGACTTAGCTTGCCCACCCTATTAATAGCTCAGTCAGATTGTACCAAATCTTTGATTTGCAATGTAAAATATCTCTATATCAAGAAATCCATTCTCGAAAAAAAGGTAAAAAGAAGGTTAAAAGGTTTGCTTATAGTACACTTTCAGGTATTTTGATACAAATTCTTCAACGTTTTTCTTCAATCATAACAGATTTAAGACTTGTTTATAGGAAAGGGTGTGATTAACTGATACATAGTTAGTTAGTTAATGTCAGATTAATTCAAAAATAAAAATTAAGTGGCTGAAATCGGATAAGCCTAAGCCAATAATGAAAGTTTGGGTAATATCACCAAAAAGTTTAACTTCAAAACTTTAGAATTGTGGATATCGCAAACAATGAGCTTGATCTATTCTAATTATTAATCTTAAGATTGATTCAATCTTACAGAAATTTCCAAGAAGTATCTAAAATGCAACTAATCAGAGCGTCAATTGTAGAATTCAAACCACCAATAAGGAAGCCTACAATTTATGAAATTTTGCCCGCGATCAATCTCATTAGTGGGAATCCAGCATAGATTTCTAAAAGAGAGGAGTAAAGTGTCCACAGTGGATACAGCTCAGTTCATTTAATCTGATTGTTTTGTTTTAGTTTGACTAACCTTTCCAATCATCCTGTAGAGTATTGACTGGTTGAGAATAGGAAAAGTGTGAGGAGTCCAAACTTTCCAAACCAAGGTGTAGCTCAGACTAAACAGTTTCAGTAATGTAAAATATTCCAGATTTTGACCGGCTCGCAGACCAAAAAAATGTGTTTCTTTTTTAAATTTCTGTTGAACATTGTAGGTTTAAACTGCTGCCTAAAATTATTTGAAACTATGTAAATTTTTCAAATAACGAAATAACTTAGTCAAATATGCTGTAGTTTAAACAAACTTTATAAAATAAAATCTTGAAGATATTTTTAATCGTACATAGTTATAATTGTTAAATGCTTTTTTAAAAATAAAACTTTATTCTTGAGTCTTTACCACAAACTCTGATTTTCTTCTCAATATGTCTTTTAAACCCAAAATCCTGGACCTTCGTAATTCAAAGTATTAATTCTGTAAAATCAAATAATCTAAGTACTAAATTTCAAGGATTTACACCCTCAGGTTACAAAGATATAGAAATTGTGGCAAAGAGTCAATTCTTTAAGAATAAAAAAGATTGCGTTATAACCTGAATCTACTATGTCCTGGGCTCAGTGTGATCGGTTGGTCAGGGCTTCCTGAATAAAAATACATTTTTTTAATTATTTGATTCCACTGTGAAGATTGAACAACGAGTGCTTCTAATGTACTGTAAGCCATAAAGAAACACTTTTTGTAGAAAAGTTTTATTCTATATTTTTTATTCTTAGTTTTTAATTCTTTAGTTCTGCTTTGAACATAGAAATTGTACAATTTGTTAATGAGGTTCCTAATTAACTCTGATGTTGATAATTAGGATTAAAAATACACGCTGCTAATAAATAGAAGAAGTTAAGATGTAAAGTTCAAGAAAAGGAGATGAGATCAATAATAAAAACTAATTATAAAAAAAACAAAAAATGTAAAAGTATAAGATGGTAAAGGGAAACTACCAGTAAGATAGAAAAGGGAGACTTCCTGTATAAGATAGAAAAGGTAACTACCAATAAGATAGAAAAGGGAAACTACCTGTATAAGATGGTTAAGGAAAAGTACCTGTGTAAGAGAGAAAATGGAAACTACCAGTAAGATAGAAAGGGAAACTACCTGTAAGATGATATGAGCTGGTTGAGGAACCTAATGGGTTTGTTGCAACACAGGAATAGTTTCCATAATCTGTCTCCTTAATTATTCCATTATTATAATTACAATTGCATGGTAAAGTTATATTTTTAAAAGGAGTTTTTAATTTTTTTAATAAAAGAGAGTGTTTTTTTTTTGTTTTTTTTTATTAACTAAATCCATTCTCCAGGACTCAAAACCTACAGATAACAACTAGTTTCTATCTAGTGGTGTAACCTTGCATTATACTGCATCAAAGCAACTCGGGATTTGAACGTGGAGGACGATTTAAATCCAATTAACATTACAGAAACATCGAATAGAGAATTCATAAAATGATTATGGATCACTTTATAAAAGTAATCCTTTCAGTGTTATGAAAACCCCTATCACATGTTCGTGACTTTTTCTCAGTAATTGCAATATATATTGTATCATAACCTTAATATTGATATAATATTGAATTTTATCTTTTGAAAGATTTGTTTTGATTAAATCAATTGTGTGCAGTTAAGTTATTTTCTGTTTTATTATATTTGTTTCATCTGATAGATAATATATGACACACAATAATTTCTCTTTTTAGATTTTTATTTAGTGCAACATTGATAAATATAATTTTAGTCAAGATTCAGTGCATGTTAAGAAAAAGGCATGTATGCATTGCTATTATATATATATATTTATTTATTCATTGCCAAAATAGATAAATTGTAAGAAGCGGCGAATAGTGCGATTATACTTTACCTCCAAACTTTTGATTTTTAGAACATGATTTTTCAGATCACTCCCTTCATTTCTCAATCCCTTGACAAGATGGGGTTAAAACATGTAAATTCATAATTAGATATATAGAAAAAGCATTTAAGATATTTTAGATAAAGGTTTAAAGAGTAGCACTGTGTGATGTGACTCAGATATGCCCCATTTTTTAATGAAGGTTCACATGAATATACAACGTTAATCCATTTGAACAATT
This sequence comes from Eurytemora carolleeae, assembly GCF_000591075.1. Lineage (NCBI taxonomy): Eukaryota > Metazoa > Arthropoda > Copepoda > Calanoida > Temoridae > Eurytemora > Eurytemora carolleeae. The sequence continues at coordinate 23,849 of NW_019396706.1, read as the reverse complement.
ATTTTGAAAACAGACTAGTAATATCTAAGAAAGGCGTCAATCCTCATATGTCAATAACTCAATTTGAAGATTTCCGGTGAAATCAACAAACAAGGATATCTGCAGAAAATGATTGGTTTTTTCCTTCAGAGTTTTATTCAGAAAAAAAAAAGAAATCTTGACGGAACAGTTAAAACAGAAAGCAGACAACTATAGACAGTTCTGTATTAGATTTAAGACCGGGTAGACTTTAAAGCGTCGCAACTCCTAAATCTTTGGATTTACCCAAAAAAAAGTTTTCCTTCATCAACTTACCCATATACTGGTTTTGTAGTCTGACACATTTTTAAACTGCGACGCACTTCAGTTTACAAGGAGTAATTGGTAAATTCAAGAGCGCATGCAACTTTACCTGAAGTTTCCTTGTATCTTGCTGATACACCTCGTAGTTGTTCTTAAACCAGGTTACCTGTAAACATATGGGTATAAGATTAAGGTTAGTTTGGCGTCTTGTATTGTATCTTGGTTTTCTATTCTTTTCGATTTTTTAATCATTTAAAGGGACTGGACAAGTATTTCGCTTCACAAAAATATCCAATGGGTTAATATGGCGAAATATAAGCATTAACGAAGAAAACCCGATTGTGCGTTGATGAACGATTTGAAAAAGAACAAATTCTATCAGAGTCAGAGTTTGGCAAACAAAAATAAGATAAAAATCATCTTAATTTCTCCGATTTTACAGGAGTCTCTTGAAAGCCAACCAAACATAAATGTTTAAAAATCCGATAAAAGGAATTGAATCTTTGCCACAAACTCAAGATTTTCTAATCACTTTATTTTTTAACCTAATGTCGTAGACCTTAGATATTTCAAAGTATCATTTCTGTTTGGTCAAATAGTCTAAATTTGAAATATCTAAGGTTCAGCCCATCAGGTTGCAAAGATATAGGGATTAGAAAATTTTAGTTTGTGGCAATAACTCAATTCTTTTATTCCGTTAGAGCATGGTTTATGCAATACTTTGATAAAAGTTGACTAGGTTAGCTGTGTCACTGCTCAGAAAAAGGTCTAGTTAAGATAAGGTTGACAGTGGGTCTCTTTTAATATTTTTTTCATTTCTTCTTCAACCCTGGTTTTGGGTGAAGATAATTCAGTTTTATTTATTGTTTTCCTGTCTCTCCAGGACGGTAAACTTGTTTTAATAAATTGCTTAAGTTTCACAAAAGTTAAATCTTTCGTAATAGTTTCTACATATATCAAATATACCATAATTTATTAAATGCCTAAGAATATGAAATAGAAAATAGAATTCCCTCTTCTCTCGTTGATCCAAGGTTCATTCTATTTATGCTCTTGGTTATTTAGTTTCGGGGTAAGAAAGATTATAGCTTTTTCGTGATAAGGAACATACTTGTCATGCAGTCTAAACAGACTCATGCATGATTATTTATTGGTAAAAATAAACTAATTTTCATTAAACCGTGGCAGTTGGCACAATTTAGATTTTTTATCAAAAAGCAAAAAAAATTTGTAGATTAAAACCCAAATAAAATATATTCCTCTGGTTTATCGAAAGAATGCATTATTTTATTCAGAGCTAGCTATTTTTGAACAAAAAAACATAATTTAAATCGGATTAAGGGAATTGAACTCTCACTTATAACCTTTTATTTTCACACAATCTCTAAAATCTTCACCTATTAGAGATGAGAGAGAACGAGTTAAACACATTCTTCAATTCAATAATTCTCAGCTCAAGCAAATTTTTTCAAATTTTATTTTTAAAAATTAATTCAAAAATGTTGAATTAAAACTCTAAACTTTTTCATCTGACCTTTGCCTGTGGATTGGCTTCTACGGTACATGAGAAGAAAGTTTCCCTTCTATCCATTGATCCTCCGGAGGATACAGCACTCTTCTTTGTTAACTTAGTTCGAGGTTTATCTAGATACAGGGGGAACCAATACTTAGTTCGAGGTTTATCTAGATACAGGGGGAACCAATAAATATGGGAATTAGTGAAGACATGAAGAGTCTCTAGCCAAAAGGTACCTTAATTAAATTTGACCCATCACTGTAATCTTGCCAGACTATACATGTGTTGCATAAAAAGTTCTGTGTCGACTTTACACTTGGTAGTCCAGACTGGATAGTACGAGGAAATTAATATACAGTACATATTGTACCGCCTCGAATTTTCCAACCTTTAAAGTGGGGTGGATTATATCAATTTTGGTTTAATCATTACATCGAAATCTTAACAAAATCCTTCCTCACCGAATTTTTAGGCGCGAAAAAGTTTTTAAAAATTACGTTCAATCGAAGACGAGTAAAAGTCATTATTTGATTCCCATGTTTACTGGAACACCCTGTTTAAACATTGACAACTCCTAGAACACAAACAGGAGAATAGGAATAGCAGGGAATCTAACTTGAAGATTCTTCATTTATAGAACCAAAATTCAGATCAGTCGCTTAAGACTAATTTAATTTAAAAGCAAATATAGAACGTTGTATTAGGGCATTACATGGAATAAAAGTAAATCATTCTGCAACATTTAGGTGTTCGCCAATTTTTTCCCTTTCGTGTAAACCTTTTTAATTAAGCGACTGAACTGAACTGGAATCCCTGAATTTCCAGGCCCTTACTTTTCCATTTTTTATTGTAATGTAAATTTTTAAAAAAAACATGGTCGCATTCTTTTAAATTTTTATAATAGTTATCACTTTCTTAAAATCAACTTATGTGTAGATTACTTACATTGAACATCAACAAAGACGACGTCTCTTGCTCTTCCCTCGGAATTGACTGCGCGGCATTCGTACTCTCCAGCATTGTCGTATCTCAGAAAGTCAATGATTATGGTTTGTCGATCCGTTAATATTTCTTGCCGATCCTAGACAAAGTAAAGATTGTTTTAGGTTCCAATATGTTTTGTAAATTGACCATTATATTTTTGATATTTTTCTCTAAATCAAGGCAAACAGAAGTTTTCCAAAGATATGAATGTTAATCAAGGCAGTCTATCCGTAACTGCGTTTTAAGATAGTTGGATTTTATCAGGTTCTATGTGGTTCGGGAAAATTCAAAAAGGAAATTCCAAAATATGACAAGACAGAAAAGTTCTAAGTTTAAAAGCATGTTATTGTGAATATATAGTTCATATATGTATCGTTAATATGTATCGTTAATATGTATCGTTAACGCTATGTATTCTAAACTTACCTTTAAATGCCAAGAAACAGTAGGAAGAGGGAATCCAGTAACCTAACATTAAATAACTATATTGTTAATATTTAATATTAATAATTGATATTCAATTTTAACCTAAAGGTCAGGTAAAAAGTTTTTATTTTAGAATATCTGATTATTTAGTTTATAAAAAATTGAGTCTTTGCCACACAATCAAGTTTTCTAATCCCTATATATTTGCATCATGATGATGGTTTAAACCTTTGAGAATTAACAATTTGAAAAATCTAGAGATCTACGTATTACGACTTTGGGTTGCAAAGATATAGGGATTAGCAAAACAGAGTTTGTGACATAGACTCAATTTCTTTAACAATAAAAAAATTATGTCTGAACTTAGACCTGACATCTTAGTTCCATTCTCTCCCCCTCCCTAGTTATAATATGCTTGTTACTTCCCAGTATCTTAGCTGTTGGAACAACTAAAAACATCCTCAGTTAGTTGTGAAAAAAATACAATCTCATAATTTTAAATAATTGTATAATTGTCAATAAACTAAACCGTTCTTTATATTAAGCAATCCTTCAGAAGTTTTATTGACAAAACGTTTAATAAAACCTAAATATAGAACTTAAAAAATAGCAATTATTTTGATAACTGTTACTGTAGAATTCCATATTCTAGTTTCGAAAAAAAGTCGCGGCTGAATACGATGATATTTCTGTGTGATGGATACCATCAGGTTAAAGAGTGAATAAATAAAAGCACTTTTAAACGATGGTGCAGGATTTTTCTCTTCTTCCATGGACGTACGATAGAAATATTGATTATGATCTTTTTATTGGCACAGTTCTAATTTTTGACTCTGCTAATTTTCTAAAGTTAATAAATGTACTATTTTAGCTTTTTATTGTGAAACACTTGACCAAGTTTTGACATATTTTTACAAACAAAGTTTTCACTTGGCTGCTTCATTCAAGGCTGTGCCAACGCTACACGGTTTCAATAGTGCAGGGTAAACTCCATAACATTTTTGAAAATTATTGGGTACAATTAAATTGGGTACAATTAAATTGGGTACAATTAAATTGGGTTAAATTAAATTTGGTACAATTAAATTGGGTATGATTTAAAATGTGGAATGCATTTTTCTGGCTTGAAATCGTTTATTATGGTTATATCTTCATAAGCAAGAAATGCACAAACTTTTGCAGCGAAACCACACTTGAAAATAAACAATTTTAATAATCAAAAACTTAGATATCAACTTCATTTCTGAGCAGGCAAAGCTTTAAGGATAACGATGTGCACCAGACATGCCAATTGAAATTACGTTTGCAGCCCTTTGAGAGTTTGTAAAATAAACGTCCCGCTTTAAATGAAGGGTCACTTTAATTTTCGTCGACAGTCCCTTTAACAAACGGGAAGAATTGTTAGGTTATTATTTAAAAATTAACGGATGCTTGATAACTAACCAGTAACAAAAAACGAGAGCAGATGCTTGATAAATAACCAGTAACAAAAAAACGAGAGCAGATGCTTGATAACTAATCAGTAACGAAAAAAGTACAACCACAGCAATTATCCAACCCTAGATATCTGTGTGCGTTTTCAAATCAACATAAAACCTTTTTTTATTTCGTGTCCACACATGAGTTGAAATACAGACATAATATCATTGGTCATGTGCTTTAAGCATGAGTGCATACTTGGTTATTAACTGTTTAATTATGCATAACTACTTACAGGGTCACCCAGGAATAGTAAATCATTTTACCATGATGAAAAAATTATTATTATTAGTAGTAGCTACAACTATGAGTTTTTTTAATTTTAAGAACCTTTTTAATTTACCCGTTCTTAAAACTTTTTTCGATTTTAACAAATATTACTAACCTATGATTGCCCCAAAATTTTGTTAAGTGACATCCCTCACTCCGGTTCATTTTTAGTATCGTGTTAACCTTTGAGCTTTATCAATTAGGGAACTCTCATTGGTCAGTGGATATGTCCAAAAAGAAGGAAAAAGAGCAAAGGAATTGAGTTTTATCCACAAACTCGGATTTTCTAATCCCTTTATCTTTCAAACCCAATGCCGTAGACCTTAGATATTTCAAACTGTAGACAATGTTGGCTAAAATTATCTAAGTTTGAAATATCACAGGTTTAAATCATCCGGTTGCTAAGAAATAGGGATTCAAAAATTTGAGTTTGTTGCAACGACTCAATTCCTTTAGCAGAAATCAAGTGTCCACAGTGGATATTCAGATTAAGTAATCGGGATTAAAGGTATCAAGTTATAAAGCTTTTTTTTAGCTCTGTACAGAGCTGAGCAATTTTGTTGTGGATTATCATAATCCTGATCGCTTGATCACGATATCCAGTGTGGGAACTTTTAATTTTAGGATCAATGCTTAATTTCAGTTATAAGGCAGCCAATACGGGACAGTACAATAAAAGAGGCACCCCCTTCGATTCTAATAAAATTAATACGACCTCCCCCCCCCCTGTGATACCCTTTAAGTTAGAAATATTTATTTATATGTATCATCTCAATATTAAAAAGGAATCCCTTCGTGAATTCTGCAAAACCACTTAATATTTCTCTTTTTGGTTTAAATTTATATTTATTTCCAAAGAATATTATTTACCTGAATCTGTTGTATCAATCTTTCTTATTATAAGTTCTCGTCCCCCCTCTACTACTCCTAGTCTATCCTCGTCAAATACCTGGACAAAATACAGGGATCATGTCTTAGGTACTTTCCCAAAGTCATTTTCCCAATGGCGACTTTCAAAGTGACAATATCCCAAGTGGCAACTTCCCAATTGTGCATGTTCCAAGCGGAAACTTGCCAAAGGTTAGTTTTTAGGCCTTCTGAAGCGCTGCATGCTTCTTAGATCGTCATAAAAGTCTCGTTCATTATGGTTGAACTCCGACCTCCCCCCCTGTATACCTATAAAACTGTAATGTAAGAGGACTAATTTTGAATAGTCCGACGAATTTAAAACGCAGCAATATTCTCATAGTTACTAATGCCGTTTACCCGCACTTGGTCGTAAATTACGATTTTAGACTTTCAAAGAACATTTCCCTAATTCTCCCGAGTTCCCATATCAAAATTTTAGGCAAATAGGTCAAGGGGTTCCTAAGTTATGATCGGACAAAGAAACAGACAACCAAACAGAGATTACAATTTTATACATAAAGATATATATACAACTATATTGTTACAGAACAACATGAAATACTCATGGAGTTGCTTAGATATTGTCTTTCTATTCCACAGTTTTAAGGGTAGCACAGTTCAAGATCATAAAGAAGTATATCTCTATAACAAGAACAAGAAAGAGAAAAAGACAAAGAACAAGCACAATAATAATAAAAAGGAGAAATAAAAGCATCAATAGAAAACCATCCCTACTCCCCTGTGATGCTAGAAAATGCCTAAAGACTACAGAGTAAAGACGTAACATTTTACAATACAAACCATGGTTGGGCCTGCTGTGATAAGTCGACCGTTCCATGACCAGCTGATAACTGCTCCAGCTGCAATATTTAATGTTTTTAGATCATTTTTATTCTTGAAAGGAATTGAGTCTTTGCGACATACTCTTATTTTCTAGTCCTAATATCTTTGCAACCCAATGGCGGATTCCTTTGATAATTAAAATTAGTAATTCTGTTAGATCAACCAACCTAAGTTTGAAATTTTACATATTTACTTAACAGTTTAGAAAATATATATATATTAAAATTTGAGTTTGTGTCAAAAACTCAATTCCTTTTACATTGTTTAATTTTGTTTTAGCTTTATATCATATTCTTAATGTTCATTTATTTCATGATATAGGTATACTTGATGTGGTATCGTGGTACCACATAACGTGCAATAAACTGGTATCTAAAAATCTACACTTAATGAGATTTATACAAGTACTTAAACCTGTTTTCATCTATCATTTGTGTAACCTGTTGACATTGCAGATCGGGTTAGTCCTACTCTGCGGGCCTAACTCCTCATGCGCTGTCATATATTTGTAACCTGGCATTACAATACTTCAGCTATCTCCATATGTCGAGATAGCCTTATATGTCTGAATGCACGTACATAAATAACACCCTAATAATAAAGTCATTCACATGTATAAGTATATTTATTGATACATTTAATCTTACATCTATAAATGCATACATATATATCATATACATAATAATAATAGCTGGACATAGGCTTTAGATCCCTTGGTATTGTTAAGGTCTCCTAGCTCCGTGTCTGATCGCTATATCAGTCAGGACATCGAGTCTAGCGTGTAGAACAGCTATGACTTGTAATCCTTGTATTAGCTTAATATCTGTATCATTGCAGGTACCTTGGTCAACTCGTTCCTGCATGATCTGGAGCAGGCTCCATATCTGGTTGTCTAACCTGTCCTTCAACCCTTTCCTGGTCGGGTTGGGAAACATCCGATATTCCTGCTCAATAGCCTTCCCTGTATCCCATGTGTTGATGTCAGGGACCGCAGGTGGTTGACTGGGATTGCTGCTTCCTTGCATAGTGGAGTTGAATGCTCGTATCTGCTCCACTATCTCACCTAGAAAGTCATACATATCCACCATATCTTCTCGCCCTACTTCAGCTCTACTCGTAGTAACCTCTCCACCTGCTTCCTCATCATCTGAAGCAGGAACTGTGGTAACTGGATCATTCCCACTTATGGAGGGAGCTGAGTCTGCTGGATCTACTCCATCTTCATCTGGTTCTAGTCTACCAACATAGGCCGGGTTCCGTACTAGAATAGGAACACGGTTCATCTTCTTCTATCTTGTCCAAAAGGGTTCTCTCTGTATGCTGTGTGTGCACTATATGTAGCACAGGTCCCAGGACGGCTATGTGCAGTGTGACTTGTGTCTACTCTGCAGCGGTCCGGGATGTACTGATCCATCTGGCTTCCTGTTGGATTCAAGGGACTGTTCACTCATATATCAAACAATCCGGAGTACAACATTGATACCCTAAACCTAATACCTGATACCTTAAACCTAATACCTGATACCTGAAACCTAATACCTGATACCTGAAACCAGATACCTAGTTTTTGATACTAGATATCTGAAACCAGTTTCCTGGTAACTAATAAACAATACCTGATACCTGACACCTGTTATCTAGGTCCTAATACTAGATACCTGACACCTGATATCTAGGTCCTAATACTAGATACCTGACACCTGATATCTAGGTCCTAATACTAGATACCTGACACCTGATATCTAGGTCCTAATACTAGATACCTGACACCTGATATCTAGGTCCTAATACTAGATACCTGACACCTGATATCTAGGTCNACAGGGTTTAGGTTCAGTTGTAAACCATGTATCCTCCCCTCCTAGTAAACATAATATATATAAACACAGGGTTTAGGTTCAGTTGTAAACCATGTATCCTCCCCTCCTAGTAAACATAATATATATAAACACAGGGTTTAGGTTCAGTTGTAAACCATGTATCCTGCCCTCCTAATAAACATAATATATATAAACACAGGGTTTAGGTTCAGTTGTAATCCATGTATCCTCCCCTCCTAGTAAACAAAATGTATATGTACCTATATTTTGTTGTGTTTTAGATCTTTATAAACTTTTTTTTAAAAGCAGGACATTTAATGTATGACCTATGTAAACCATCAAAAGAAAAGTTACCTTACAACAAGTAAAATTTGTCATTCCAAAACTAAATTCCTTTTTCATTTCTTTATTTTGATAAATTCCTACCTGCTGCTCTTAGAAGAATACAGAATAAGGAAATCTGTGTCAGGATAGTCCCCATATCTTTTCCTCTGAAATATTCAATATAAATTCCAAAACTTTTCCCATTTTTTTCCACACTACACATATATTTGTTTTTCTATCATGTTCCCTACATATATTATAATTTATATTTGAGAACTAGATTTATACAATGTTTGCCTCTGACGGATTATGTTTTATTGGAAATATTATTTATTTATCAAATTTCTCTGTGAAATTAATCTAAACAATTCAGCTTACATTGCTACAATAGCATTAAATATTTCTTAATTAAATTATTTGAATATTTTCTTTTTATGTAAAATTAAAATTTTTTCTTACTTGAATTTTAATAATCTTTTAATAGACTCGTTTAAAGACTGTGTTTGAAAAAAATGAGAGTATATTATCCAAAATGGTCTCGATTTGTAATATTTTTATATTTCCAACCAAAGTTCTTCTTGAAAGATTCTTTAAAAAATCACAAATGATACCGCGACAATGCCAAATTCGATTCGGGTTCATCCCTACCATCTTTTCACTTTCACGAACAGACCCTTAAAAATCAAAATTCATTTCTTCAGAACATCTCAAATTTGCAGCCCAAGGTATGTATTTGTTGTATAATATCATTATATGTATGATATGAAAAGTCAAGAAAAAAAAACATATTTTAACGATTTAAAACTAAACAATTTGATTTTTTAGTTTAATCCGTGTATTTTCAGGATGTGTTATTATACATTAAATCCTTAATAAAATCTCCATTATTAAAAGCGCTGAAAAAACAACGAAAATATTTTTTTTTATTAAAGGGACTGTAAAGGAAAAATGAAAGGGGGTATAGGCTGAAAGATAATCACTTTAGCTCTCAATCGCGACCCATGAAAGTTATATATCTGATGTTCCTATCTCGAGAAACTGATTTACAACTTTGTCAAATTTATACGAAAATTAGTATATATACAATTTTGTATAAAAGTAGTGGGTTTAAATAGATCAAATTCAGCAAATATGCAACCAATCTGAAAACGATGATATTCCAGAGAAAGCTAATTGGAACTTAGGTTTACTCCAATTCTAATTTATATTTGTTATTTCTATTTTCTATAGATTTAATTCATAATATTATTTATACGTTTGTATTGCTTGACCAGAAATTCCACCAATGGCAGTGCAGTAAAGTGGTCACGTGATACAGGCGGAGACACGTGACCAGTATACTGCTCTGCCATTGGTGATAGTTCTGGTCACGTGATTTAAGTTTAAGATTTTCTAAATTTTACATATATGAACTTTCGTATAATTTTAACACAGTTTTATTTCAATTTCTCGAGACAGAATCATCAGATAAAACTTTCATGGGTCGCGATCAAGAGCTAAAGTGATTAGCTTTCAGCCTATACCCCCTTTTATTTTTCCTTTACAGTCCCTTTAAGTGATTTAGAACGAACGCATAAATACCATATTCCTATGTAAATTATGTTGACACTTGTTCAATTAAATCAATGTCACATGTCCTGTTTTTTACTTTTGGATTTTAAATTTAACTTTTATAAGATTTTTGATTTTTGATTTGTGCTTTGAATTCCTTTTTATCCATTGAAATTCAAAGTTTCTATTGGACCACACGGCACCTGCCTTTTTAGAGAGAAAAACGCATTTTTAGAATTGAAAGCATAGCATGAATAAATAAATAAAATAATAGTATCAAAATTCTAAATTCTCTAAATGTATTCTGACCATGACTGAATTCCAGCTAACCTCTCCTAAAAGTTGTAATACGGGTAGAATGGAAGAAAAATTCCTTTCATATTTGCTAGTGGAATAAATTTGTATTTTTTAAGTGTTAAAAGATTTATCTGGAATTTATTTTTAATCTTCATTTCAGAAACAATCTCAAGAACTTACGAGGGTCAATAAAATGTGGAACTAACATCTACTTTTTTACTCTACAGAGGTCTGGTCCATCACAATCACCGAATTTTAAAGCTGGAGTAACATTTCTTTTAAAAATACTATCAAATATTATTGTTTTGTTCGTGCAGTACAAATTTCTCTAACCAGAGTAGGTCTGATTTTACAAATATGGCACTCACATCGCAGAATGCTCTACTAAATTCGTACCGATCCGGCCATTTCCTCGTACAATCCTGAGTTCAATTAAAATTAGAAAAAAAGTTTCCAAAAGATGTATTGAGAAATTTAGAAGAAAATTCTCGTTGTATATTGGGATTTTTTAACTTAAATTAGAGAAGAAACATGAGTAAAAGCACACGAATCCATTGTCATATACAAGGTTCCCCCACAAAGAAGAAGTCTTAAAAAGACAAATTCCAGAGATTTTCTTTAATCTTAAATTTTGATGGTTCACATACGCCGCATTTGTAACTCGGTAGCATTTTTTTGTCACATTATTATAAATTCTTTTAAAGATAAGGTATTTTCGATTCACAATAGTACTCATTAATGCAATTGTATACTTTGCGGAGAGAAATTTGAAAATCTTTCTCATCGTTACTCAGATTAAGGTTTTAAGGGTACCGTTGTGTATCGGACATGTTACTCTGTAAATAAAGGAAAACTTGAATTTACGTGTTTGATACTAAAAACTGAATTGTTCTGGTTAGACCTTGGAATATGTAAGCTTCATATCTCATGCTGTGTGGTTAACCCTGTAGAAATTACAATACATAAATATCCAAACTTGATTTTCAATCTTCCATCCTAGTTTCTACTCTCTTCTCTCTATCTACCTGTTTGGAATAATATCCATAAATATTCTTGGATATATTATTGTGAACCATATCCCATAAACTACCCTGTTGTAAAAGTCGTCTTTGACAAACTACATCTCCGTCAGACCTCCGTCCACTTTCTTCTCCAAACCAAATACTGTTCAAGGTTTCTGCATAAACGTAAACAAAATCCTCGTGCAACAATAAGATTTAAATTCGTAAAAAAATAGAAACAATTTACGCTTAAAATTCAGTGAATCATTTTGCAAACTAATAAGTTATCGTCTACGTATATGTGTGGGACTCCGCCTAGAGTTTGTAATTCTTGAGAAGCGCCTTTACCTTGGAGAATATATATCCCGTTCTTACTTTTATTCTCCTATCTCCTGCTTCGAGTTGCATTGCTTTAGCTCCTATTTATCTCCATTTCGAGCCTATATCCTTTTGTTCAGCTCACAATTATGTATCTTCATTTATCTGGTATATAGTATCCATGAATCTATTTTTGGATAAAGACAAAGAGATCCACGAGGTATGGGGGGTTTGTATCTTCAACCAGAGGTAAGATTTTTTGGGGAGTATCGTTAATCTTGAAAGCTTGACATTGATATCCAATGTTGGCACTTTTGAGGATAAATACTCGATCCAAATATGTACTCCACAAAAGTTCTGACTTTACGTTATACAAAAATTGTTTTTCCGGAGTTTGTTTTTTCCGAAAATTGTCTTTCCGGAGTTTGTTTTTTCCCGAAAATTGTCTTTCCGGAGTTTGTTTTTTCCTAAAATTGTCTTTTTGGAGTTTGTTTTTTCCTAAAATTGACTTTCTGGAGTTTGTTTTTTCGATAAATTTTCCTCGGAATTTGTCACTCCGAACCGAAGGTTCTTGAAATTATCTTTTTAAACCTTTTTAAACTATCCTTCTATATGTTTATCCAAATGTAAACAAACCCTATTCATCTTCTTCACGTTAACTCTCATTGAAGATAGTGATGGGCTAACTTGTAAACTTGTGAAGAGAATAAGAGAATAAGAGAATACAAATGGGAAAAACGAATCAAAAAATAAGCTTTTTAAACAATAGTTTTGGATCGTTTTTTGCATTCTTCATTCAGGGTAAAAATTTGACAAAATGTGATGAATTAAATTTTAGAATAAACAATTCTGAAATTTGTAAAACTTCTCATATTTTTGTGGAATCTTTTAAAAGTAAAAAACAAGTTTTTAAAAAAATAACCAACTTTATGCACTTTCTGATTGTAGATTCTATCAACATCCATCCTGGGGATATTTTTAATGAAATTATTAAGCAATTAATTGTTTACGTTTAAACTTTATCTCTGCAGCTTAGAGAACATGAATAGATGAACAAACCTTATTTATGCAAATCACATGATCAATTTTCTTTTGAATTTGTGTTCTGTGCAAATTACCTCTAATCAACATGAGGAAAAATATATTATAACGTGTACATATTCTCCACTGAATAGTACAGTAAGAACTAGAAAACAGTGGAATTATGAGTTGTCTTTTTTATGTTATTGTTTTGAAATATTGTTATTGATTTTGTAAATTACAATTTAACTATGTTTTAAAAAGTATTTTGATCAATTTTGAAGAGAAATGATTTACAAAAATGGAAAATTACAAAATCCTGAGCGTTATTTTTTAAAGGGAGTATTCGTGAAGATGAAAGGAGGTATAGGCTTACGGAGAAAAAATTATCGACGGTGATCTAATCTTACTTCTATCTGTTGCGTCTATAAGGAGAAATTTGTTAAAAACGACTAATACCGAAGAACGTAGCGGTCATACAAATTCAGAAAGTTGTAATATTCGACTTGGATCGTAAAAAATTAATTTAATTCTAAACCTATAATCATCGATAATTTTTCGACGCATTCGTATATATTTGACATTTCATAATATGTTTTACTTCTTTCATATACAATGTACGACGATTTTTTATCACTAGGTTTCGTTGGAGTCTATTTTACGTGGAACTCCAGAAGCATCAAGAGCATAGACACCTAGCGACCAAATAAACGTCATTTAAAGTATATTGTATATGAAACGAGAAAAAATATTATGAAATATCAACTATCGATCAACTATCAAATATCGACGTAAGCCTATACCCCCTTTAATTTTTCTTGAACACTCCCTTTAATTAAAAGAGAAAAAGACGACAATCATTCCACAGTTTTCTGGTTCTCGCTGTATTGGATTTAGTTTGTGTACTGTAATAAAAGTGAATTAATTATTCGACCATGAAGATTAAAAAATTACGAAAGAGGTGTGGAAAGATAAAAGTTACGAGGGATAAAAGAACTTTTTATAATTTTCATTTAATAGCATCAACAGTGAAAATCTGCTAAGCGGCATCACGTTGCTTTATGTATACAACCAGTGTACAATATTATTCCTTAAAACCAGTGTACAATATTATTCCTTACAACCAGTGTACAATATTATTCCTTACAACCAGTGTAATATTATTCCTTACAACCAGTGTACAATATTATTCCTTACAACCAGTGTACAATATTATTCCTTACAACCAGTGTAATATTATTCCTTACAACCAGTGTACAATATTATTCCTTACAACCTTGGTTTCTTTGTTTGGTGTGTTATACTCGTTACACAGATTGGAAAAAATTTTGTTTAAATATTTAGGAATATATAGTTCTAGTTGTATAGCGATATGAATTTACGGTTTAGTAATCAGTATTCTAGTTAAGACCCCTAAAACTATGGACTAAGAAGACGACATTTTAAGATTCTGTTGTGTATTCAATGATAATTAAAAAATAGCTTTACCAGAAAATGAACTGATTAAGTCAACTAGTTCAGAATTTTAAAGTAACGATCGCTTTGAGTTGTTACGCTTATGATGTATGAATTAGGGTGTTCAGAGAATGTTTTTTGAGCTTAAATTAGGGTGTTCAGAGAATATATTTTGAGCACAAATTAGAGTTTTCAGAGAATAAATTTTGAGCTTAAATTAGGGTATTCAGAGAATGCATTTTGAGCATAAATTAGGGTGTTCAGAGAATGCATTTTGAGCATATATTAGGGTGTTCAGAGAATGTATTTTGAGCATATATTAGGGTGTTCAGAGAATGTATTTTGAGCATAAAATAGGGTGTTCAGAGAATGTATTTTGAGCATAAATTAGGGTGTTCAGAGAATGTATTTTGAGCATAAACTAGGGTGTTCAGAGAATATATTTTGAGCTTAAATTAGAGTGTTCAGAGAATGTATTTTGAGCATAAATTAGGGTGTTCAGAGAATGTATTTTGAGCATGAATTAGGTTGTTCAGAGAATGTATTTTAAGCATAAACTAGGGTGTTCAGAGAATGTATCTTGAGCATAAACTAGGGTGTTCAGAGAATGTATTTTGAGCATATATTAGGGTATTCAGAGAATGTATTTTGAGCATAAACTAGGGTGTTCAGAGAATGTATTTTGTGCATAAACTAGGGGTGTTCAGAGAATGTATTTTGAGCATAAATTAGGGTGTTCAGAGAATGTATTTTGATTATTTTGAGCATAAATTAGGGTGTTCAGAGATTGTACTTCGAGAATAAACTTTGGTGTTCAGAGAATATATTTTGAGCATTTTTAATGTTGTAAAGAAAAAAATAGAAAACGAATTGACCTGAAAAATTTGTTCCTACTCCAAGGAGAGGCTGAATGCATCCAAAGTTCTATTCTAGATTGGGTTCCTCAAGTTTGTCAGTAATATTATTATAAATTCAACCTTATGCCTTCAGGCCTTCCCCCCCCCCCTGTCATACCTTGCTATGCGAAAAACGTGACAAACATATTAACAAAACTTTTCTTCTAAAAACAAGTCTCTTTTCTACCGGAAAAAGTGTAATTTAGAATATAATAATGTAGTGCTTTAAATGAGCACGTTTTTAAAAATGTTTCCTTATTAAATAAAAGTTTTTTTTCACTTTGCTAAGTACATTCTGATATACCGGGGAACCAGGATTATAGCATCTTATCTAAGGATATACTGCAGAACCAGGTGTATAGCTCTGTATCTAATGGTATACTGGAGAACCAGGAGCATAGCCCCGTATCTAAGGATATACCAGAGAACCAGGAGTATATCACCGTATCTAAGGGTATACTGGAGAACCAGGTGTTTTGCTCCATATTTAAGAATATACTGGAGAACCTGGTGTATTGCTCCGTATCTGAAGGATATACTGGAGAACCAGATGTATAGCTCTTTATCTAAGGTTTACTAAAGATCCAGGTTTATAGCTCCGTCTATAAGGATATACTAGAAAACCAGATGTCTAGCTCCGTATCTAAGGATATACCAGAGAAGCAGGTGTATAGCTCCGTATCTAAGGATACGAGAGAACCAAGATGTATAGCTCCGTATCTAAGGATATTCCAGAGAACCAGATGTATAGCTCCGTATCTAAGAATATACCTGAGAACCAGGTGTATAGCTTCGTATATAAGAATCTACTGAAGAACCAGGATCGGAGACTACCGGAGGTTCGGGGCTCCAAACACCGGAACCATCTCCGGTCCTCTCACGTACCGGAAAATCAACCGGAAATAAAAGAAGAAAATATTTTCAAAAAACTTGAGATATCAACTTTCAATAAGAAAATTCAGTTTTTATTGATGGATAGATAGTTTGCTGATAATGTTAAGCATCGTATATATTTTTACATTCTGCCTCTCTCCAACTCAATGTAATGTTTTTGTCTTGAGAAAAAAAAATTCGTAAAAAAGAAAAAAAATCGTTCTTAGTTCTGTAAAAAACTAGAAGTTAGTAAGATTATTAAAACCTTTTTCTCGTGATACTTAATCAGATCAGAAACATTATCCCTTCCCACTCTTCTTAGTTCATCAGAGGTACCCCCCTGCCTTCATTAAACCTCACTAGCCATCCATCCCTCAGACCCATCAGCTCCCACATTATACCCCCTTCCTTTCTCTCCTTTCAGACCGAGCACTTCTACTCCTTAAGACGTTGAGATTAATTTTCTAATAAGCTCATGAAAGCCGGGATTAATGTAACATTGAATGGCTCCTCCTGCCGAGAAATGATTTGAACTTTTTTATAATTATAAAAATATAAAAATCATTTTTAGCGCAAAGTTGGAGAAGTAAGCTTGCAAAGAGAGAAACAGCTATTCAAAGGTTGGCTGAAAAAGTCAAAGGCCTGAAAATTAGGAGATCTAAGAAATCGAGAAAAAAGGGAATTAAAAAGAATATACTGGTAAAACTGAATAGAGAAGTAAAGAGATTAACTGGTGGATTCTCAAAATAAACTGTTATCTACATTGGCCTGCATTGAGCATTATAAAAATGAAATTGTCATGCATTATGTGAGGTTTTTAGCGTATATTGGACACACGAAAACAGACAAGCAAATTACATTTTTAGATAATGTATAGTATATGTAGTATGTAAACAGGGTGTATCAAGAAACGGGGAATAAGGGTCTCAGACTCGTTAGTAAACGGACTTTCAAGGTTGAGACCATTTTGAAAATCTACGTACAATATCCGATTCAAGAAGTCTAACTTTAGGCTTGTAGATAACAATTTTATAGGCTCCTAAAGTTTCCAACTGCAGAGTGAGTAAATTTGGAGAAAAAGTAAAGATAATCTCCGCTTGCACAATTTTGTATAATTTGACCCAACAGACTTTTTTTAATCGGATTTTCAAGATTGAGGATATTTTTTATATCTACAATTTCCGATTCAATGAGCTACATTTTAAGTTGGAGGTATAAAAAGTAAAAGATAATCTCTGTTTGCACAAATTTGTATTCAATTTTAGGTGACAGGTTATTACAGGTTAGTTTCCAGTTTATTACAATCATATTCAAAATGTCCACCATAAGCAGCAAGACACTTTTGGGCCCGTGATCTAACTTCAAAAATAGCCTTCTGGAAGACATCAGGGTCCCGGACAGCTATTTCTCTACTAATGTTGACCTCAAGTTTATATAGTTAATGAGGCTTTAGGGTGTAAACCTTTGAAAACTTTAGAAGCCTATAAAAGTGTAATCTATCCAAGCCAAAAAATTGGGTTTATTAAATCGGAAACTATACGTAGATATCAAAAATGGTCTCAATCTTGAAACTCAAATTACAAACAAGTCTGTAGACCTTTATGCAAACGGGAATTATCTTCATTTTCACCAAATTTACTCACTTCAGTTGGAAACTTTAGGAGCCAAAAAATTGTCATTTTTAAATCTACAAGCGTAAAATTGGGCTCATTGAATAAGATATTGTACGCAGATTTTCAAAATGGTCTCAATCTTTTAAATGCGATTATAAACGAGTGTGTTGACCCTTTTTTCCCAGTTTTTTTTGAGACACCCTGTTCAACCATAATGAAAGAAAAACAAAAATGAAACAAATGGTTAGTTTTTATTCTGTTTAATACTAAAGTATCCCCCCCTGAAATAAATTGATTGATGTAGTTCTAATAGATTATGATTAAGATTGATTAAGTTTAATACTTGGTTTAGATTATGATTGAACGCAAATAATAATCTACTCCTCTGTCAACATATAAAAACTCTAATTAGATTTCTAAACAAATCGTATTTATATTTAAATTACGATAGACTGAGTTCAATATTGGGGAAACAATTAACCAAAGGTGGAAACCTTGTTTAGAATATCCGGCCTAGGACACCTTGTTTAGGATATCCGGCCTAGGACACCTTGTTTAGAATATCCGGCCTAGGACACCTTGTTTAGGATATCCGGCCTAGGACACCTTGTTTAGGATATCCGGCCTAGGACACCCTGGCTTAAAGGGAGTGACCGGCAATGTATGGTAGTTGAACTGAGAATTTAGTATTTTGGAGAATTTTTTTAGGATTCATTTGAGACATATAAAACGTTTTAATGATGTATAATTACTGAGTTTGCTTGCAATGTCGACGTTTAATCGTCCGTTTGGGTGGCTACGTTTTAAGAATCGGTTTTAAAAAAATTATTAAATAACGACGACAAAAAATTTACATTTTTTGTCGTCGTTATTTCATAATTAAAGAAATTCAACAGTAAACTAATTAGATGTTTAGGAACATATTTCTCAATTGAAATTTTCTCAATAAATCAATGTTAGAATCAATTATTTCTTTTTCATCATTATATTGAATTTCTTATTCTTTATGAATTTGTTCGCATTCCAGGAAATCTACAGAAAATGTTTGTGAACAATGAGACATTACAAAAACCTATAACTGAATAAAAAATTACTTATTTTCGATTAAAATAGTTAATTTCTATTCTCTCATTCTGTTCCTAAACAACTATTTAGTTTACTGTAAAATTTTTTAAACATTTTTCGTCGTCGTTATTGGATACTTTTTTTAAACCGATTTTCAAAATTATTCCTCAAAATAAACACTCTATGAGGTTTTTAAAGAATGAATTTACGCTCTTGCTGAACAAATATGCACCGTAAAAATGTATCATTGGTCTCAAATGGTTCCTTAAATAATTCTCCACAATACAACAATTAATTCTCAGTTCAACTACCATATATTGCTAGTCACTCCCTTTAATATAAAAATAAAAAGTATGAAATCACCTTCAAGCAGATGTTACCGAGAATTTATCCACAATGATAAAAATGATATTTTTGTTTTCCTGTTTTTCTATAAGAAAAGTTAGAAATGACAAAGGTTTAAATTGAACCTCCTGTGGATTGGGAATGAAACTAATTCTACTTTAAAGCACAAAGACAGTTTTTTTTAATGTTTTGTTCATATTTCCCATTCACCTAGATGAATCTAATGCGCAAAATTTCACACAATTCCGCTTTCATTTCTTATCGATTTCCTGATCGCAATAAAAGCGCACAATTTAGTGCAATTTCACGCTGTTTCACTGAAAAGAATTCCGATTGGAAATTTTTTACTTTTCATTATAATGAAGAAGTAATAAAGTTCTATAACATGTATAATGTACCGCAAGATGGGCCCAGGACAAAAATACAATTTAATCATCGGAACGTCTTAATACGTAAAAGCATTAATTATAATCGATCAAAACACAACAGACATTGGACACTGAGCCAAACCAAATCTTTTTTTCAGACTTTGGCTTTTTGGAGAGAGATAAATGGAAGCGATTGAAAAATC
This sequence comes from Eurytemora carolleeae, assembly GCF_000591075.1. Taxonomy (NCBI): domain Eukaryota; kingdom Metazoa; phylum Arthropoda; class Copepoda; order Calanoida; family Temoridae; genus Eurytemora; species Eurytemora carolleeae. The sequence continues at coordinate 3,991 of NW_019396706.1, read as the reverse complement.
TAAGATACAAAACTATAACATTTTTTTTCACACGCTCATTCAAAGTAGAGATCGGGTTAAACAATGTGTAGTGTGAAGTGTGTATAATTATGTAATATGTTTAAAAAAAAAGAAAGTTTGCCAAAAACTAGGATTTTTAATCGCTATGTCTTTGCAATCCAATGTCGTAGACCTTAGATATTTCAAACTACGAATTCTGGAAGATCAAATAATATGAGTTTGAAATATCAACAGTTTACACTATCAGGTTGCAAAGATAAAAGAATTAGCAAATTACGGTTTGTTAAAAAAAAGTAATTCCTTTGTGAAAATTATTCCAAATTAAAATGACTTTTTATTTTGTAAATGTTAAATTTAAAAAAATTTTATCTTTTACTTATTTGTCGGACATCAAAGCTTCAAAACAGAAAACAAAATAATTATTTTTTTTTACAAACAATTTTTAGTTTTGTAGCTGTATAGCTAGACAGATGTTATTGTTGTGTTCTAGGACTTTCCCTCTAATTTGTCATAATTACCAAGAAAGGGACAGGTTGGGGTGTAATTAATAATAAAATGTTAGATAAAAACTTAATAAAAAAATAATTTATCAAGATTTATATAAATCCAAGTATAGTTTAACCATATCTAGCCTAGGGAGGAGGGGGGGGGGTCAATTGAACCCCCCCCCAACTATAGTTTTTTTGCGATAAACTCAAAAAGTATTTGAGTTAGGAACCTCAAATTTTCTGGTTTTTCTAACTAACACATGCCCCACACTTGAGGCCAATAGCTGGGATTTTATACCTACTAACTGAGTCCTCAGGCATAACTGCCTAAATGCCGTTTTTACCTATACCAGACTAAATCCATATATAGACCTACTTCCGGAAATTCATTGGATTTCAACATTGTATAGCCTGTAACAAAAGAAAGCAGATTGCACAATTTTTGCAAAGAAATTTTGCACAGCTTTTTGCACAGACGCCTTTAAAGAGAATTTTAGTTTTTCATGAAGACACATGTAGGTTTTAAAATTTTTAAAATGTTTTTGCACATTTGAATTTGCTGGGTCAAGGGCTTTTCAAAAATGTATAGTCTGTTGCAATTTGCGCAATTATTTTTGGCACATTTTTGCTTAATTTCTAGATTTCGCAATAAATATTTGGATTTTTGCAAATTTGCCTCTTTTTGCAGATAATTAAAGTATAGTCCAAGGGCTTTCCAAAAACGAATTAAATGTTATTATTATTATGTAAAAATTATATGTTGGTCTAGCTGTAGAGCAGTAAACTATAAACAAATCCAGAGATAGTTTTTAACACTTTAATTTCTAAGCAATTCTAATTATTTAGAAATGCTTTCTTCCTTTGCCAAATATTGAAAAAAGATATTAATTTAAACCCTTTAATTATTCCATTATTCTAGTATTTAACTTGTTCAATATAATTCAGGCAGTAAATTGTTCAAATAAATCGATATTTAAAATTTTGTTTAATAATTTTGAATAATAAAATGGAACTGTTCTCATTAGATATCAAACTTGCTGATACAGATTTACAGGGAACTATTGCAAAATAGTAAAATTGTCACGAAAAATGAAACGGGCTATAAGCTAACGTTGAATCGAATTCGATGGTGATCGCTACCAAGCTTACATCTATCTGTTGCGGCCAAATAATTGTATTCTAAAGTAAATCGTGTACAAAAAAAATAAAAGATATTATGAAATATGAACAATAATATAACAATGCATCGAATTGAATTCGACATATATAGGTTGAATATCTTCCTATTTAATTTTGAATTCAATTGAATTATTTCCGATCTGAGTGAAATTATGCAATTTAGTGAATTCATATGGGTTCTACGTTCTTCGGTATGAGTCGTTTTTAACCCTTTTCTCCTTGTAGACACAGCAGATAGAAGTAAGATTAGTAGCGATCACCATCGAATTCGATTCAACGTGATCCTATACCCCCTTTCATTTTTCGCGAACACTCCCTTTAAAATATCATTGAAAACCCATCTACAATCGTGTTTTCTAGCCATTTAACCCCTTTTTTGATTCACCTAAACATAGTTTATAATCTTCCAAATTGTATTTATGAAACTAAGCCTAAAGTATAATTCAAGCAGAAATTAAAGTATATTTTTCATGTAATTTGTTTCCAGAATTTAATAAAAATATTTGCATGAATCCCCTGAGTCCAAGTTTAAGGCAGGTTGGCAGGTTTATACTATTTAATTTTTTAATTTAAACCCCACCTTGACGTTTAGTAGAGCTAGAACTTAATAAATTAAATTCTCAAACTTTCTAACTTTTATTTCCGGTTTTTATATTTCTGTAAACAATTCTATTTTGCTTGTTTTGGCCTTTGTTAAAGGGACTATAGACGTTTACTATAGACGTTTACTATAGACGTTTACTATAGACGTTTACTATAGACGTTTACTATAGACGTTTACTACAGACGTTTACTAAAGACGTTTTTAAGTAGTTCCTAATTAAAGATTAGCATATCGAATATTTTACTCTTTCACATGGAGGAGGATGACGTGCTCAAATCTGACAATCTCCTTTATTCTCTAGGCAGCATAAAGAAATTGAGTCTTTGCCACAAAATCTTGCCGTAGATCTTAGATATTTCAAGCTATGAATGCTGTTAGATCAAATAATCTAAGTTTGAAATATCAAAGGTTTACATCATCAGGTTTCAAAGATAAAGAAGTTTAAAAAATTGATTTGTGACAAAGACTCAACTCCTTTGCGATTTAAAATAATCAATTTCAGCTAGAAAAATAAGAATATCTTCTCAATTATTTATCAGACATAGGTCTAAAGGGTACTGTTTTAAATCATAAATGCAACTTGGTGTCTTGATATAATGTTTACAGAAATGAAACCAGGTATTTTAAGTTGATAGAAAAAAGCATAATTCCTGTAATTAATTATAAGAAGTTTAGACCCTATAACAAGCAAAGAAGTTTTCGAAACGGAGTTTTTGATTGCACATTCTTTTCCGTTTCGACCTCTCAAGGAAATATTTATTCTAGAGTTTGCTAGTTTGCTAGCCGTGTAGGCTAAACCTCTTTCAACTTAGTTATATCAAGAAGCTTGTCATAGAACTTCCAGGTTTATCCTCGCAACTTTAAATTATACAACTTTACTATCTTTTCATTTTTATTTGAAAATTTGATATATTTAACATCTGTGTTTACATTTTCTTCTTTTGTTTTTAGTTTTCATATTGTTGGTGTGTTTCAATTTTTATGTTTTATTTTTACAGAGCCCGCGATTTAAAAGCTTCGGCTCGAGTCGTAATTCCTTAAACCCGACTTTAAGACCCAATCTTAGACCCAACTCTAACGACAGCTTGTGTCACGTGATTGACAGCTGCAAGATCTTCGGCTCGACTTAAGGAGTTAGGCCCAATGAAAATAAAACCGACCTTGATTGGTTTTTGTGAAGAATAAGACTCAATGTTGCGCCTTGTTCTAATAAAAACTGGGAATGCGCCAATTCCTACCATGAAAATCCGCCAAATAGAAAATTAAACCGGTTTTTTGAATTCAACTCTGTGGAAAATTAGATGCAGCTTTAATCCGAAAGCTCAAGCTTAAGGTCCAACGACAGCTTAGACCCGAGCCGTATTTCCCCGAATTTTTTAAATCGCGGGCTCAGAGAAGATTTCTAGATACTAAACATTGGCAAATTATGGAGATTAAAGGTACCATGGAAGGTACACCAGAACCCCCATCTCTTTGTTTACAAACAAGTGTACTGCGCTTTCTCAAAGAAATATAAACAAATCAGTATTAAATAGGTTGCAGAGATATCGTAGTCGCGGTGTTACCTAAAGTAACTCTGGTTCAATTAAAATACCACACCTAAGTTTAGGCAGAGTTTAGGCAGCTCGGATACAGTTTTACCGTATACATACGGTGACATGGAAACGCCTCAACACGGAAACGACTCAACACGGAAACGGATCAAAAATTATTTTTGAGG